>NW_007794388.1:0-1549 GCF_000696425.1 Galeopterus variegatus | reverse complement strand
CACAGACCCACCCAGGGTCCCATCAAAGACCCCCCGGGAGGCCAACACTGGGCACCAGACCAGAAAAGGAGCCCACACAGCAGTCAGCAGCAAGGCTCCCAGCCAAGGGTAAGCCCCAAACCATATGCTGGGCTCCTGGCCCAGCAGGGGAGGTGATCCCCAACCAGGGGTCAGGGACAAGGTAGGGGAGACAGGAGGAGCGGGGTACAGCATGGCCATGGTGCTACCACTGGGGGCAACACTCAGGGGAAGGGCAGGTGGCCATCAGCCTGTCACTAGGGCCAGAGCCAGCCCACTCCTAAGGACAAGATCTTCAGCCCAGCCCAGCCCACCAAGGGCCCAGAGAAGGGCCTCAGCCCTTGGAATGCCCCCAGGCACCCTGTTCACCCACCCTCCCTCCCCACCCATGGCCCCAGGCCGACCTCGTCCCTGAGAACTCACACCCCCACCTGGAAAACAAATTCTCCGCTTGCTGGGGAGGCAGGACCAGCTCGGGTTTACTGGCGGAACCAGGACTGATGGGGAAAACAGGCCCACCTCTCACCCGTGGGGGCAGTAAAGTGCTTGGGAGTAGGAACCCCTAAGTGCGGGCGCCCCCCGCCCAGAGCCCACTCCCTCCTGCCCAGGCAGGAGCCAAAGGCCTGTGGAGCTCGGCTCTTCCTCTCGCCTGTTTTTTCCCTCAGTATAAGAGAGATGGGAGACTAAGTTTTTTTCCAGGCCAGGAACAAGACAGGATTTGGTTTCCACACCTCCCCCGCCCCCAGCTCCCCCACTGCCCACGTAAAGTGGGTCAGCACTGCCTGGTGGTGGGGCACCGGGTGGGGCGCCCGGGGCTGCAGAGCATGGTGGGTGAGCCCCAAGCTCCTGCTTCTGCCCAGGGCACGCAGGCCCCCACCCCAACAGACAGGCTCTGAGTAGGCCCACACACTCTGGAGCCCCCACCCCACAGCAGCCCCCAGGCTCGGTGGGGCATACCCTTGGGTGGGGGCAGTCTGACACCAAGCTGTGGTCAGCTGCCGCTCCCAGAGCATGCGTCTGCAGCACTGGCCTCCGGCCGGGCCCTGACCCCCAACCCCCAAACCCCCTCACAGAGACCTAGGGTGCCAATACTCCCCACCAGGCACTGCACCCTACAAGCGCCCACCATGGTGCCCACAGGCCCGGGCCACAGGGTCCTGGCAGGAGACAACAGACCTGCCGCCCAGCACTGCCACCCCACTGCCCCATGATGGGCATAGCCAGGCCACCAGCACTGCAGAGTGGGCACCGGGGGAGTGGGATGCAGGCAGGCCCTTGCAAGGGGAGGGCTCTGCGCTCCCCCTACGGCTCTCCAGCTGCAGGGCGCATGGCGTCCAGCAGAGGGCAGAGCTGTGCTCCCAGGCGGAGGCTCTGGAAACTGGCAGGCGTAGGACAGCCCCGCCCTTTCAGACTTTGGAGGCAGATTTGCAGCTGGGCATTGAACATCTCTTTTTATTTTATTTTATTTTATTTTTTTCCTTTTTGTCTTTTTTCGTGTCCAGCAACGGACCACAACCCTCAGTGTCGCGCC
>NW_007794387.1:0-1549 GCF_000696425.1 Galeopterus variegatus | reverse complement strand
CTTCCCAAGCGGCGCACTATCCAGTGCGCCACCAGGCCGGCCCCGAAACTGAAAATGTTGAACGAAGCTGGAAAACGTGTACACATGACTAGATTTCAAATCTTATGAGAAGCTATGGTAATCAAGACAGGGTGCTGCTGATGTCGAGAGGACAGACAGACAGATGAAACAGGACACAGTCCAGAAACAGACCCACACATGGTCAACCAAGGCAGCACAGTGGAGAAAAGAAACACTTTCATCAGATGGCGTTAGGGCACTGGAAATCCATATGCAGAGAGAAAGAACTGTGATAAAGAAAATTAATCTTGAATAAATCCTCATTCTATAGATGAAACCTAAAATTATAAAACTTCCAGAAGAAAACCTAGGAAAATTTCTTTGTGACCTGGGTTAGTCTAAGATGCAACACCAAAGCCATGATCCAATAAGAAGAAAACTGATGGATTGAACTTCATCAAGTTTAAGATCTTCTGTTCTTTGAAAGACACTATTAACAAAATGAACAGATGAGCACAGACGGAGAAAATATTTGCAAATCACGTATCTGACCAAGGGCTTGCATCCAGATTATACTGAAAAACTCCCAAAACTCAATAATTGAAAAAAAAAAAAAAAGTGAAAAAATATACAAAAGATTTGAACAGACACTTCACCTGGATGGCAGCTGCTCAACATCATCATCATAAGCAAATGCAAATTAGAACCAAGCAATACGCCACAACAGCATAAAAATGGCTAAAAGTGGGCCGGCCCGGTGGCGCACTGGATAGTGCGCCGCTTGGGAGGCGTGGCGGCGCTCCCACCCGAGGGTTCGGATCCCACATACAGACCGGTTCCCGCTCACTGGCTGAGCGAGGTACGGGGGCAACACTGAGGGTTGCAATCCGTTGCCAGACACGGAAAAAGATAAAAGACAAAAAAAAAAAAAATGGCTAAAAGTACAAAGACTGAGCACAGCAAGTGTTGGCAAGGGTGAGGGGCAACTGGAACTCGTACACTGCAGATGGGAATGTAAAATGGTGCAAACGCTTTGGAAAACAGTTTGGCAGTTTCTAGAAAGATAAACTCTGCCCTCACAGCCTGAGACAGCCATAGACAACATGTGACTACACAGATAGATGAGATGGCTCTGTGCCAGGGCGACTTTATTCATTGTGGTCACTGGACTTAGAATTTCACATCATTTTCACATGTCACAAAATACTATTCTTTTTAAAATTTGTTTTCAAACATCTAAAAATGTAAAAACCATTCTTAGCTGTGGGCTGTATTACAGCAGGGCTGTGGTTGGCTGTCCCTGCTCTTGGGTAAGTACCTAGGGCTGCTCCCATGGGGAGCAGGGAGAGACTCAGGCATAAGCCCTCTGCTCCAAGACCCAGGCAGCAAAGCCAGCTCCGGGTTGGGAGAGGTGTCTTCTCCCCATTTCTGCATGAAACACAGTGTGACTGGGCTTCAGCAAGACTGAGGAGCATATGCACAGCAGCCAGGGGTTCACGAAGCAGGTTTGGTGGGGAAGGGGGCCTTATGGGGCTGGAGGTGGGTGACA
>NW_007794386.1:0-1549 GCF_000696425.1 Galeopterus variegatus | reverse complement strand
TTTTTTTGGCAGCTGGCCAGTACGGGGATACAAATCATTGACCTGGTGTTGTAACACAGGCTCTAACCAACTGAGCTAACTAGCCAGCCCAAGGAAGAAATTTTCAAGCATATTACTCAGTGAAAGAATCCAGACACAAAAGAAGAGTTCACATTATATGATTATATTTAAAACAGACAAAACTAACCCAGTGTTAGAAGGCAGGACAGTTACTTTTGGAGAGGAAGAAAGGTGTTGATTGGAAGAGTACAATGGGGTGGGACTTTGAAGTATTAGTAATGCCCTATTTCTTGCCTTGACTGATGAATATATGACTGTATTTATTTTGTAAGAATTCATGAAACTATACACTTATGATTTATATGTGTTTCTATATCTGACACTACAATTATAAAATCTATGTTTAACAATTCTCTCCACACTGGCTAGACCTGACCTGGAGGTTCAAGTCTCACAAGCTAAGTTTTGAGGAAGAAAGGAAATGTCCTTTAATTTGTGAAAAAACATCCATGTCCACAAATAATTGTCCATATCTGTAATTCTTTCCTTAGAAAAATCTCAAGGAGTTCAAACTCTGTGTGAAAGTTTAAAAATATGTTTAAAAGTTCTTAATACAGTGACACCATGCTTCATGCTATAATTTATAATCAGAAATACATTAATAAATATTTTATAGTCCAGTAAAGAGCTTCTGTACCATTTCTCTCAGAAATTATGCAAATAGAGTAAATGACTTTTAAAATGCACAAACTAAAAAGTGACAGCAATATTCTACCTTTTACAATAATAGATAAAGAGGAATAGCAGATGCAGAAGGCAATAACGGCCTTGGCAGAGAGAAGCAGTGTAAACATAACCGGCTACAGATGGAGGTTCCTATGAAAGCCAGGCTAGTTCATTCCTCTGAAAATGGCCTCTGCTTAATAATTGGAGGTCTAGGTACCATATAAATAGCATACTCAGGCACAATTCTGAAAACAGGAAAACTTTCAGAATCTCAGAACACACTTCACCCTTGTAGGAGAGTGACGGGTTTAACCTCTGGGCTGGGTGATGATGCCAGCCACAGCTGACAACAGTGATGAGGTACTGGTCTGAAAAAGGTGGGATTCATTGGGAAAGTTCTTTCAGAATTATACTTTCTCTTACCACTGAAAACTAACAGACAGTCTTGGAATTCTGTGGTAGACAGAATTCTTAAGAAGATCCCCAGCGATCCACAGTCATGTGCAATCCCCTCCCCCTGAGAATGAGCAACCCTGTGAGTGTGATGAGATATCACTCCCAAGAGTGCATTACAAAGGTGAAAGGAATTTTCAGATGTAACTAGGTCCCTAATCAGCTGACACTGAATTAATCACAGGGCTATTATCTTGGGGAGACCCGGCCTAATTAGATGAATCCTTTAAAAGAGGGATTAGTTCTTCCCTGAATTTTGAGATGCTCTCATACAGGCCTTGAAGCATACAGCCATGTTCTGAACAACCCGTGGAGAAATGAAGCCTCTAAAAGCTGAGAGCCTCAGTCCTATAAATGCAAGAAACTGAAT
>NW_007794385.1:0-1549 GCF_000696425.1 Galeopterus variegatus | reverse complement strand
TTTTTTTTTATGTTTTGCCTTAGGATAGATTAAATAGACTTTTAAAATATTGTTAAATGTGTTTCAACAACGTTAGGCAGGATTTCAAAAGACCACAAATGACCTGTAGCAGACACCAGCATAACACAATAACCACGTTCAGGTTTCTCCATGTGCAGGAGCAGGTTTGGGATTGGCCAAGGGAATTAGCCAGAGGGAGGTGGGTAGTGTGTGCAGGGAGATGAAGAAAGTATCACTGAAGGCACAAGTGCGTGACAGGGAGAGAGAGAACCAGCCTAATGAAAGGAGAAGTTCTGTCTTGAAGAAGCCAATGCCGAATGCATCTGTGAGTCGCTTTTGTGTAGTGGCAGCATCCCCTCTGCACCTGGCCACCAGAGAGCTGTGTGGGCAGCTTTGACCGGCTCCAGATCACAGAGTGCCTTGACTGCCAGCCAGGGATGACAGGTGTCATGGGTAGGTGGTGATGGACAGCAGAGGGCTTGCTGGGCCTGCCAGGCACTCCCCGTGTCCAGGAGGATTTGCCCAGTCTTTTCCCGACAGAGACACAGATGTCCTCTGCACACGGCTCTGTGCTCTGGCCCTTTGTTGGACCAGAGGGAGCAGAGCACCAAGCCCAAAGAGGATGGAGGCCTATTCAGTTCCATCCCTAACCTGCCTTGGGTTCTTTGGAGAAGGCCCAAGTCCTGAATGTTTTAGGGGGCTTATTCCAATCCAATAATTAAGCGCCACTCTCTCCATACCAAAGGTTGGGGCAGTATTCATTTATTTTGCCAAATTACCCAAAGGCATGGAAGGCCAAGTCAGTGTCTATCCAAATTGAGTCCAGCTGTCCCTGAGTTGTCAGTTGTGTCCTTGTATTAAAACACAGCTGCTCACCAAGGGCTGGCAGGGTGTGCCTCACAGTGAATTCTAATATTTGGGTGTAGTGGAACCAACTCAGTCAGTTAATAGTGAAAATTAATGAAAACACGTGTCATCACGTTCCATCTCGTTGCCTTAAACTCGATGCTCAGGAATTACCTATGATAAATTGTATATTAATAAGTGCAAAACGTATGTCCAGATGCTTGTGTGGGGTTACTTTTGAGTTGGGATTCAGGACAGCTTTTGAAAAACTTAAGACATTTCAAAGACTTAGATAACTCTGGAGGAGCTGTTGACTTACAACCATAGTATTCCTTTTCCTCCCTCCTAATCCACTTGGGATTAACTGAACTCCTGGATCCTTCTGTTTTTTGGCAGCCTGGTGGAGTGGGATTTGCTCTGGAGCCCTGTGCACTGTTGCTGCACCGAAGGAGACAGAAACACTAGACAGAATGCTCTGAGAGGAAAGGAGTTCGTGTCATCCATCCCCTGCCATGTTCCCAGCACTTAGCCCAGAGCCTGGCCCATGTTAGTGGTTTGAAAATTGACCCAGTGAAGCCACAGCTTTATGAGGTAGTCTTTGTGGAGAATCCAACCCATCTTATTCTTCCACCAGGTTGGAGGACCAGCAGATAGCATCTTATCTCTTTTTTCCTATGAACTGTGAATGCTTTTAGATGTTTTC
>NW_007794384.1:0-1549 GCF_000696425.1 Galeopterus variegatus | reverse complement strand
CAATTGTTTGTAAGGAATATATGCACTTTTCAAAACAAAGTTTACTTTTTCAAACTATAAAGACAACACATGCCTACTGGAAAACACAGAAAAGCTTTGAGATAAAAATAAAAATCACAAGTAATCCCACCCTTACTCCTCCTCCCCACCAAAATCTTAACATCTTGATTATTTCCTTCCTATCTCTCTCTTTGTATATTTTTCTACTTAGTTGAGATCATACCGTTTCTATAATCTTGTGCTTTGCTTTTTCCCCATATGTTAAAAACCTTCCCATGTTATTAGAAGGTTTTCCATAATAATAATATTTTTATCAATATAGTAATAATACTTAAATATTTGCCAGGTATTATTAGTCTAACCACTTTACTTATATTAACTTACTTAATATTCACAATAACCTTATATGGTCTGTACCATAATTATCCCCATCTTATAAATGAGGAAACTGAAACAGAGAAGGGTTAATGACTTGCCCAAGGTCACAAAGTGAGTCCTTGGTGGAGTCAGGATTCAGACCCAGGCAGCATGGTTCCAGGATCAGCACTCAACCACTACACAGCACTGCCTCCATTATATCCCGTCCTCTAACTTACCAATAATGGACATTTAGGTTATTACCAATTTTTAAAATTATAATAATGTTATGATAGACATCTTTACAGGCATCTGAAGCACTATTAAAACCTATTCAGACAGCAAAACTCATCATTCCAACAAGTTCAATTTATTTTTAGCTAGCTGACAACAGCTGTAGAAACATCTTTTAAAATGTCTAGTATTTCATAAACTAACTCATTACTCCATCTACCAGTGGTATGAACTTACATGTGGTCCTCACCTGTCCCCTCTGCTGCCATCTGCAGCAGATTTTGGTAATGTTTCCATCTGCCTTCACACTGCACAAAGGGTCAGTTAAAACCCTGTGTCTGTTCTGTGCATCCCCAATATATATAGGCAAATTCCATAAATTTTTATGTCTGGAATATTTTAAATGCTAAGCTTATTTGTTCCTAGTCTTATAAGCTTGTGCCAATACAAGGCATACAGATGAGGAGACATAACATTCAATACGCATGTGTAAAATTTAAAACGAACACTTTCTTCTTTTTTTTTTTTGTGACCGGTAAGGGGATCGCAACCCTTGGCGTGGTGTCATCCACACCACGCTCAGCCAGTGAGCACACCGGCCATCCCTATATAGGATCCGAACCCACAGAGGGAGCACCGCTACGCACCCAAGCGCTGCACTCTCCCGAGTGCGCCATGGGGTCAGCCCTAAAACAAACATTTTCTAATTCAGACAATAATCCAGAAAAAGGATATCCGAATATTTAACTTTTTGCCTGTTCATCTTATAGTGAATTATTTTGCAAGGTTAAAGGAATGCATACTCTAAATCAATGGACTTCTGAGGCAAAAACTACCCAAAATATAGTTTCATATGAGTAGATCAGATAATGGAATGCTACATAAAAAGGAAATGATGGGGCCAGCCCGGTGGCGCACTGCTACAGTGCGCTGCTTGGGAGCACGGCGGCGCTCCCGC
>NW_007794383.1:0-1549 GCF_000696425.1 Galeopterus variegatus | reverse complement strand
CTCTGCATTAATTAGGTCTTCTTTGATTTCTCTCATCAGAGTTTTAGTTTTTTCATATAGATCTTATACATATTTTGGATTTATACCTAAGTATTTCATTTTTTGGTGTTAATACAAATGTGTTTTTAATTTCAAATTCCAGTTGTTCATTGCTGACATATAAGAAAATAATTGACTTTTATATGTTAACCTTGTGTCCTGCAACCTTACTTTAATTACTTATTGGTTCCAGGAGGTTTTTTTTATTGTAAGTAGTATTTTTAATTTCAATTTCCAATTGTTCTTTGCTAGCATTTAGATATACAATTGTTTTTTATGTTTTGATTTTGTAACCTGCTACCTTGAAACTCATATATTTTTTTTTTTTTCGTTTTTGTCTTTTTTCATGTCCGGCAACGGATCGCAACCCTCAGTGTCGCGCCCGTACCGGACCGGGACCGGCAACGGGATCGCAACCCTCGGTGTTGCTCCCACACCTCGCTCAGCCAGTGAGCGGGAACCGGTCTGTATGTGGGATCCGAACCCTCGGCGGGAGCGCCGCTGCGCTCCCAAGCGGCGCACTGTAGCAGTGCGCCACCGGGCCGGCCCTTGAAACTCATATATTAGTTCTAGTAGCTCTTTTATAGATTCCTTAGGATTTTCTACATATATTATCACGGCATCTGTGAATAAAGATGGTTTTATTTCTTCCTTTCCAATTTATATATTTTTTCTTTTCTAATGTATTGGTTAGGACTTTAGTACAAAATTGAATAGAAATGGTGAGAGCAGAAATTCTTGCCTTATTCCCCACATTAAGAGGAAAGCATCAAGTGTTTTATTATTAGGTCTGATATTAGCTAAGGTTGCTTTTTATCAGGTTAAGCTTCCCTTTTATTCTTAGTTTTCTGAGTGTGTTGACCATGAATGGTTGTTAGATTATGTCAAATGCTTTCTCTGCACCTTTGATTATGTGGTGGGATATTTTTAGCTCATTGATATGGTGAATTACATTCATTGATTTTTACATATCGAACCAACCTGGAGTACCCTGGATAAACCCCACTTAGGTGTGAGAAAAATACGTAAATTCTCCATTTGGAGAGTGTTATTGATTAGAGCCTGTTTTGTATTATTTTTAATCCTTTGTAATCTTGAGATGATTCTGGGGATCCCTGAGTAGCAGAAGGGAACCAGCTGAAGTTCAAGTACATACATTTATAGTGGAACCAGTTTCAGGTGTTGTAACGTTTTGAACAGATCTTCACAGCCTAGAAACAGGAGTAGAGGAAGCAATATTTGGGTAAAGCAATAGGAACAGAAAGAATTCATAGTTCTACCAAAAGTGTTGCTGTAATGGCTCTCTATAGGGACCATAATAATGCATTTTGGCTGAAATGAAAATATGAGAACTTCATTTTTTTTTTGTGAGAGTGAGATCATTTAAAAGGAGCTTGAAAGGTGAAGGGGGTAGGGAATTGGTGTTAGAAAGTACTAACAGTTGGGCCGGCCCGTGGCACACTCGGGAGAGTGCGGCGCTGGGAGCGCAGCGACGCTCCCGCCGCGGGTT
>NW_007794382.1:0-1549 GCF_000696425.1 Galeopterus variegatus | reverse complement strand
TCGCCAGCATTTATTGTTCAGAGTCTTTTGGATTTTAGCCATCCTAACTGGGGTGAGATGGTATCTCAGTGTAGTTTTGATTTGCATTTAACAAGGGAAACTTTTAAAGCAATCTTGACTCTGAAAACTATGTCAGGTTGGGTTGGGAGACATGTAATGTTCTTATCTATCTAGTATTGGAATGATTCTGACTTTAATTAAAAATTAAATTTACTGGGATCTTTTCTTCTCCATACATTTCTCCTCGGTCTTCCCCTCTTACTTTGTGTGATAAACATGAGATATTTTTCTGCATATGATATTCACCTCAGAAAAACTGCCATTGTCTGGTCTATCAGTCCTAAACATCTGAAGAATTGGCACAGCTATTAGCTAAAAAGTCATGGTGGCATTCTTCATATTTATAGAACAAATTTTGGTGATGTTTACTATTTTCAATGTCTAGAGGGGTGTTATTTACTATTTATGCTATTTTGGAAGGGAAAAACATTATATCACTACCTTGCTGTGCTTTTTATAAACATTAAAAACTATCATGAAGGATCACAGTTTTACGAGTTTTCTCACAAGAACTAGAATTCGTTAGCATAGCGATTTGAAGAATTTGCTTTCCTCTAGCAGGAGCTAGGATTGAAATTAGATTGAATCAAGGCCCTCAAGACCTTCGCTGCCACTTGCAAGGACAATGACTTTTTTTGATTACAGGGAAATAAAAAGTCTTTGCTTTTTTATATTAGAGTCTTTACATACCAAGCTCTTTAGATACCAAGCTACTTACTAGTGATTGACCATTGATTATAACTCCCTTCTGCCAAGTTTAGACACTGCCTCTGAATCTGCAGCCTGACATTCCACCAGCCAGCACCCATGAGTTGGAGTTTATATGAGATTAAACTGTTTGTCTTTCCTATTACATCTGAAGTACCTCACTTGTAGCAGTTTAAGAAGAAAAAATAAATAAAGCCTATACCATTTACAAAGATATTAGTGTCCTTTCAAATTCTGATTAGTACTACTAATTCCTATGGACTCTTTCAACACTTTGCAGGAAAATAGTTTCATCTAATTAACTATATTCTAGAAGGGACTGTGGCTAATAATAGCTTAGTAACTAAGGAGGTTCACCAGGGGTGAGAAGAAACATAGCAAAGTCCCCTTGGCCCCCTTAATAACCACAATATTGAGGAAGGAAAAAGAAAAGGAGGCAAAAATTGACAAAGTAAATATTGTAAACTTGGGAGTCAGACAATATAACTATGTCTATACAAAGGCAAAGGCAAAACACATTTACTTTTTGAGGCAAGACAACCAAATACAAAGTAAAAAACAAATATAAGAAAAAAATGGCAAATATATAGTGTGCATGCTTCCCAGTCCCTTCCCACACCCACAGCAAATACTGCTCATCAATTCACAGCAATTCTCATGGTGAACCCAAATGCAGCCTTAAGAATCTAAGTTCAATAGTTCAACACCAGTCAGAGCAGCCCACTGACACATGAGATGAAGTTTAGTTGTCGTTCCCAGCCTCGTCTCTGTTGCCACACTC
>NW_007794381.1:0-1549 GCF_000696425.1 Galeopterus variegatus | reverse complement strand
TCTGATATATAGTAGAAATTCCATAAAGGTTAATTTTTTTATATGCCATCATAGTACTTGCTGTTCTCTGGTCATTTTTTAATATATAGTTATTATTAAAATTTTCAAGCAATCCATAGGCAAGGTGGAATTCTTGAGGCTCCTTTATGCTGATGAAGAAGTTGAGGTACTATGAATGTAAGTAGATTTTACAAGATTATGTGGATAATGGGGCATATGGGGGTGATAGAAATCCAGATTTGGGGGCTTCAAGCCACAAGGTTGTGCTTGGAACAATTGCAATCTCTCCAGACAATAATCTTAGGAAAAATTTTTCCGAATGTTAGACCTAACTTTACCCCAAAATGTTTCATTCTACATCATTAGAAACCTAATTCTGTGAGAAAGTTCTGCCTGTACATCGTCTTTAAATTATAGTTAGGGAGCCACTAAGCAGGGTAAAAACAAGCTTGATGTAATTCCTGGGCACGTCCTGGGCCCAATAATAACAATTAGAACAGCAACAGTGAACACTGAGCATTTGCTATACGCAGTCACCGTGCTGGGTACTTTTTATACATTCTCTTTTTCAGTCTTTAAACAAAGCAAACCCTCAAGAAGGTAGGGACTATTATTTTCCCCAAATTTCAGAAGAGAAATATTACTTTTAGAAAGGCTGAGTAACTTGTTCAAGGCCATACATCTAATAAGTCAGATGGAATGGAACTCAGATCTAGGTTTATCCAATTTCAAAAACCAGGGTCTTGTAACAATTAATTTCTAGTTCTCCATACCTATTTCCATAAACAACCTCTTCCACTACAAGTGCTATTTAGGTCTAAAAATCTCTGCTAGACTTTTAGCTCAGTCTTGATCCTGCACTTTAATTCCCTCTGTGATCTTCATGGGACTGCTTATTCGACTTGCTCTACAAAACCTCAAGAAAACACAGTTCAGGTGTGCTCAGGTGAGCATTCCCTCCAAACTCACTCTCTAGAATCTTAATACTTCTTTTTATTTTCTAACTGACAAATAAAATTTTTTCATGTTGTGTACAACATAATGTTTGATATATGCATACATTTTTGAATGGATAAATCCAGCTAATTAACATATGCATTAACCTCACATGCTTACTGTTTTTGTGTTGAGAACACTTAAAATCTCTCTCAATTTTCAAGAATACAATACACTGTTATTAACTATAGTCACCATGTTGTATGAACATGTTCCTCCTGTCTAATTGAAATTTTATATCCTTTGATCATCTCTCCAATATCCCCCTCCCCTCAGCTCCTGTTAACCAACATTCTAATCTCTGCTTCAAAGTTCATCCTTTTTTGATTCCACATATAATTGGGATCATGTGTTGTTTGTTTTCTGTGTCACTTAATGTCCTCCAGGTTCACGCATGTCATCTCAAATGAAAGGATTTCCTTGTGATTTAAGGTTGAACAGTATTCCATTGTGTCTGTGTACCATGTTTTCTTTATCTGTTCATCTGTTGAGGGACACTTACGTTAATCTGCATCTTGGCCACTGTGAATAGTGCTGCAATGTACGTGGACGT
>NW_007794380.1:0-1549 GCF_000696425.1 Galeopterus variegatus | reverse complement strand
GAGACCTTTGTGTAATTAAACTGGGGGAAAAGATATATGGGACGACACAAAATGAGACAAAATGCTAGAAAGTGCAGATTTATGAGCTGTCTCTGAAAGCAGATCCCACTGCTCTGACAGACCTCATCCCTAAAGAAGCAAGATCAGAGATTTCTCTCTAAATCTCTGGCCTTTAACATTTCAGTTTAATTATCACCCCAGTCTCCATTTTTATTCTAAGCTGTTGGCATTTGGCCATATTTTGTTTCAACACAGGGCATTTCTGTCATCATGAAGCCCAGGATCTAAGAATAGAATGTAGGTCTTTCTGGAGTTTTGCTTTTCCTGCTTTTTTGAAGACCTGAGCATCTAGGAAAATCTTGCAGACCAGCACATGAACAATGGCCTCAGGATCGTAATCTCCTTGAGAACAGGAACCATGTCTTATTCAACCTGTATCTTCAGCCCCCACCTCAGGGTTACGCCATAGACATTTGGTTAATAAAATGACTGTGTGTATCTGTGCAAGTGTGTGTACTCATCCCTGTTTGGTTAGCTGTTTAAAGAGGTTAAAGATGACTCTCTGCCTTTCCCTGACACAAAGTCAGGCACATAGTGTATATTTAATAAATGTTTACTTACCTGGGTGAGACTAACTACTTATTTCTGCACTTATCTTTCATCAGGCAGAAAGAAAGTTCTCACCCATGGTTTTGTACTCTACCTATCCATGTTCTCAACTGAGCTTTAATTCCATTTCCTCAAGAAAGCCTTTGGTGACCACCAAGTGCCTCGCCCCTTCCCAGGCAGGACATAAGCTTGCTTTCCTCTCAATCCCCCCATTTTATTTGGAGAGAGAGAGTACAGTGCTGTGATTAAGAGCCCATGCTCTGGACTCAGACTGCCTGGATTTGAATCTCTGCTCCACTACTTACGAGCTCTGCAATGTCGGGCAAGTTACTGAACCACTCTGTGCCTCAGTTTTCTCAACCGTAAAACAAGGATATTAATAGGACTAACACCACATATGATCACTGTGAAGACAATACATGTTGTGAAGACAAGTTAGAACGCTGCCTGGCATGTGAGTAAGCAATTAGTAAAAATCATTATGAATATTATTGTATTATTATCAACACAGGCCTGATGTCTCCCATTAGACCACAGCCTCCTTCAGTGCAGGAACCATGGTTCATCTTTGTATTTCCTACAAGTTCTTACTCACTGAACTGTTGTTGAAGAGCGTCAAGGGTCACTGAGAGGAGACAGGTATTTGAGGAGGGGGCTAGGACCCTCCCTGGTGGTCTGGGGATAGTGTGAGAAGGTAGATGTAGCCTGGACTTTGGGCACCAAATGCGTCTGAATCTCATGCACTAGTTACTGTGCGCCTGGTGAATTCCCCTCCCCCTCTCCCTCCTTTTCTTCCTACCTTCTTTCCTGAAGAAAGGAAATAAAAATGGGGGCAAGAATAATAGTACCCACCTCATGGAATTATGAAGATTAAATGAGTTAACCTCTAAAGTGCTACTTTTCATTACTTTTTAATCTTTTTCTTAATAATATTTTTTTT
>NW_007794379.1:0-1550 GCF_000696425.1 Galeopterus variegatus | reverse complement strand
ACACAACTTGTTTACAAGAAATGTCCAGGGAGCCTGACTAAATTATTCTATTTTCCCCACACACTCTTATTCTGCCCTGGCTGGTCCACACCCTAGAGATATGTGTACATGCACACATATTCTCCTAGTTCCTGCTGGTTCATATTAGCCAGGTACTGCTATTTCCTCCTACAACAGGGACTGTTTTTCCTTGCTCAGGCTCTACTGGGAATTGATCCTAAATATTACCTGGAGCCAACGAGGTGAGGCAGCTACATCTTGAGGATAAGCATCCTCTTCTGAGACATCCTCTCAGATGAGTGCTTTGCATGGTATCCAGGCAATGGGAGGCTGCTCTCTTATATCAAGGGTGAGGGGGCCACTTCTGCAGGCCTGAACATTTCAGGGGATAGGGGGTCTGTGTTTTAATATTCCCAGATGCATGGTACCAAATGCCCCATCTTAAGGTCCCACCCCTTTGTTATCAGGGCCTGACGTGAGCATAGGAGAACTGTCAGGCTGCACATACAGCTCCCTTTGTAGGTCTGTTACCCTCACAATGACACCCCAGCCTACGGCTCCTCCATAGTTGCAGGAGGCCTGCTGGTTTTCCCAGCATGCCCTGAGTGAACAGCTGGCTGACCTGAACCTGTCATTATCTTTCTTCAAGGCTTTCTACACAGTTAATAATGCATGCCAACTCTACAAACCTTGCAGTTACTGTGAACCCCACCCTATTCTTATGATAGGCACTATACATCATCCCCCCAGCACAAGTAAGAGCTGTAGCAGCCACGATGCTACACCTGTTCTGGTGCCTTAGACAATGCCTCATGTGCTGGTGGTTTATTTGGGGGGTGATACTAGTTCCCTAGGATCCTAGGAGTGAGGGAGTGGAAAGAGCCATGCAGGAAAGGAGGAAAAGCTGATAGAAGGGGGCCCTATGGAGGTTGCTATTGTGGTCAAAGGGTTCTGATTCTGCCAGGACTCCTGAGAAGTGCACAGAGGGGCTGCTCAATGGACCATGGTGGCAGCATTTATCCATTGGCTGCTAACTCCATTGATTGAAGTTTGCCTCCTAGGACACTAATGCCTTCTCACTTCCAAGGTGCATTTGTGTTTTGGCCTCATGAGCTCCATTCTGTGTCTGAGGCATCTGCAGAGGTTTTGGTAGAAATTTTAAAATGCCTGGCATGCACATGGGACAAGAAGCTCAAAGTGTGTGTTGTTCTGGAGAGTGTTCATCGAGCCATATCAGAGACAAGGCCTGGAGGAAGTGCTGACGGCACTGGATGTGCCTACTCCCACACACATTTACAGATTTACAAGTGCAGAAAAGCCAAAAACTTTACAATGGCCAAAAAGTGAGCTACCATTTTTCTCCTTTCCAACCTCATCTCCTACCTCTCTTCACCTCCTTGCTCAGCTTCAATCACCCCTGCCACCTGTGTGGTTTCCCAAACACACTTCCGTTGTGATCTGTTAACATGTATTCAGAATAGCCATATACCAGAGGCAGCTACGCGGGCACTTTAAAAAGCTCATTAAGTCCCCAGTGCGGGCGCAACACC
>NW_007794378.1:0-1550 GCF_000696425.1 Galeopterus variegatus | reverse complement strand
AAGTACCTATAAAGTCAACCATTAAAACCTGAGCTGCACAAAAAGCCTTCCCCAGGGAATTGGCAGCAAATCAGCAATTTAGCTCAACCACAGAGCTCAAGTGCTGGTCCCCACAGGATGTTGCCCCCTTTTAGAAGTAAGCAAAGGACAACAAATTAGTTCCAGTGATGAGTTTAAGTGGTGGGAACAGCAAATAATCCAACACAGAACTGAAAGAAAAAACAAAATACCCACAGACCAGAGACAAAGTTTGATATTAACTAGTAAAGGTCTCACATCACCAAAGAATACCTATATAACCTAGAAGGATCAAAAGCCCCCTGGGCTCCCAAGCCAGGGAGTGGAGAGGGCCAGGTGCCTAGTCATGCCCCCCGACATCCACAACTAGCCTAGCCATGACCACTGAGCACCCACAGGAAGCACCCCAGGCTCCCAAGGGCTTTGGCCACACCCCCCAACATCTGCAACTAGCCCAGTGATGACCACCAAATCACCACTGGAAGCCCCCTGGTCTCTCAAGCTGGGGCAGTGGGGGTCCAAGGGCTTCAGCCACAACCCCTGACATTTGCACCCAGCAATGACCAAGCCACCACTGGAAGGCCCCTGGTCTCCCCTGCAGGAATGAGGGGGCTCCCCTGCAGGAGTGAGGGGGCTGCCACAGGCCTCAAGCCCCTCCTCCTTCCTCCTTCCCCCACACTCTCTCCTTCCCCCTTTCTCTTCTCCCCCTCCCCCCACTGCTCTGCAATAACATCTTAGAATGTAAAAAATATTATTAATAAATAAACTTAGATTTGAAAAACCTTAAAAAAATTGGCACAAAAGGGTTGTGTAAGGGATCCCATAACCAAAGCACAAGATGAATGGAGGTGAAGCTGGCTCTAGGGACAATGGGAATCAGGGCCATGGATGTCATCGAGGTCCTTGCTGGCTCTCGTCTCTGCTTGTCCTTGCATGCTGGGCATGTCTACGGCACACAGGATCCTTCTCATGGTGGCCCCCTGCCATTCTGGGTTCACTCCTAACAACTTCATGACCTGGGAAAAAAAGGGTTTCTGGATCCCAGCTCCAACTATGAAAAATTTTGGGAAAGAATGATTGGCTGGCTTGGGTCATGCAGCTACCCATGGGCCCAATGACTATAGGGCACGGGGGGCATGAGTTATGAATGGCACAGCATACGTCTCCCATCTGCTCCTGTACTGCAGATGAACAACAGCCACCATTTCACCTCTCTCCTTCCTGGCCCCACTGCCATTTGTTTCCTCTTTTTTGCCTTTTCTTTCCTCTGAGGCCAATCTCATAGTGTCTGCCGTTTGTCATAGCCTTTATCAAGTTGGCAGTACAGGGCTGTCCTAGGCAGAAATTCTCTTAGTCTCCCTCAAATCCACCACTGTCTATTCCTAGACTTTTGTTCCTGTTAGTGATAAAGTAATTCCCTCTAAGCAAATAGGGCTGGGCACAGACTTCATGAATATGGAAAGGAACATGAATAGGAAAAATAAACAAATGGGATTATATCAAACTAAAAAGCTTCTGCACAGCAAAAGAAA
>NW_007794377.1:1281-1550 GCF_000696425.1 Galeopterus variegatus | reverse complement strand
ACATAGCCAATTGTTCCAAGTAAACTCATCAGACCAAGCTCATCAATCAAAGTAAACTCATAAGATCAAGCTCAATGATTTAAGTAAACTCATCGGACAGAGCTCATCGATCTAAGCACACTCATTATACCAAGCACATCGATCTAAGTAAACTCATCAGACAGAGCTCTTCGATCTACGTAAACTCATCAGACCAAGCTCATCGATCTAAGTAAACTCATCAGACTAAGCTAATCGATCTAATTAAACTCATCAGACCATGCCCACCG
>NW_007794377.1:0-387 GCF_000696425.1 Galeopterus variegatus | reverse complement strand
ATCAGACAGTGCTAATTGATCTAAGTAAACTCATCAGACCGAGCTCATCGATCTACGTAAAGTCATCAGACCAAGGTCATCGATCTAAGTAAACTCATCAGACCAATCTCTTCAATCTAAGTAAACTCAACAGACTGAGCTCATCGATCTAAGCACACTCATTATACCAAGCACATCGATCTAAGTAAACTCATCAGACCGAGCTCATCGATCTACGTAAACGCATCACACCAAGGTCATCGATGTAAGTAAACTCATCAGACCAAGCTCATCGATCTAAGTAAACTCATCAGACTAAGCTAATCTATCTAATTAAACTCATCAGACCAAGCCCACCGATCTAAGTAAACTCATCAGACAGAGCTAATCTATCTAATTAAACTCATC
>NW_007794376.1:0-1550 GCF_000696425.1 Galeopterus variegatus | reverse complement strand
TGGCCTTTGGACTCCACCCACTGAGTCCCGTGGCGGGCATATGCCTATTATAGAGCTGGACACACCTGGCTAACATAGCTTAATGTCATTAAACATTAAAGTACACAACCTGCTCTGGTTTTGTGCTTACTGGATTTAGCCCCACAAGACCTTAAGATCCATGAAAACAAGTAACTTATTTCCCTGGTTCACTGCTATACTTCTCACATTAAACATAATATCTGGCACACATATATATAGGAGATGCTGAATACCTATTTGTGAATTTGAATTTTTGAGTTATCTACCTGAAATAATCAAGTAGATCTGAAAAACTGTTCATACCAACATAAGCATTTTATCCCACGTTGCAGTTACATTTTCCATTGTAAAATTAATTAATTGGCCTTCTGGAAAATAAAATCATTTCTCATGATTTTAGTTACCCTGAACCATCTTCCCTGGTCTGACTGAGCAATCCAGAACATGGACAGGCTAGAATTCCTGGACCAGTAAAACTGAAGATGAGACTCTGGACCAAGTTAACCTTTCAACCAATCTCCCTCAAAGAACCCTTGCTTTATGTCACGCCTTTTCAATTCATAACAGCTTGAAACTGTACAGATAAATTCATTTACCAACGAAAATCAAACATCCTAGTTTGTGGACTGAAACTTGAGAAACATCTTTTTTGGGGGAAGGGAAAATCAGCAAAGGAAACATGGAAGAAACAGGCAGAAAGCACATCTGTGTGTCTCGTGCTGTTCTACTTCCTTACCTCTCTACAGACTTTGAAGGTACTTAGTACTGATAATGTGTATTCTATACAAGACATTTGCACTGGAAGAGCAGAGTGAATAAAACTCCATTTAGAATTCCCTATAGGTGGACCCCTAGTTTATTTCCTATCCATTCCTACATAATTTTTTACTTAATTGATTACTGATAACATATACAAAAGTTGATTACGCAAAAATTAAATGCATTGCATATTGTAAGAGCAGGGCTTTTTTCCCCAGAGAGCTGAAAAATAGAATTCAATTCTTACTTGCAACTCGCCTTTAAGATATGATCTTTGATAATGTATTTCCAGCATATATTATATGTTTCAATTTTGTCCTAATTAATATCTACCTGACTGATGCTAAAAAGTCACTGTTTTGTATATAGTTAATGACTACATCTTTGCTCAACTGTATTAAGATTAGGAAAACTACGCTTATTACTAACATCAGCATCTTCATTTTCCATTTTCCAGTCCTACTTATAAATAGTGGAGAAACGTAATAAAATATTCAAATAATTGTGTAAACAAATACCAAAAATGGTAATGCCACTGAAAATAACCTCTTGAAAGGTAGGCTGTGCCACTGTGTAAGAGCTTAAAGTGTTTTATTAGCAGATGCACAAATGTCACAACTCAATGTATAAAAATGACTGAGAAATGACATTGTATAGTGTAAGAAACTTTTATTTTTATTTTATTTTATTTTATTTTATTTTTTTGTCCTTTTTTGAGACCGGCCGCACCACGCTCAGCCAGTGAGCGCTGTGAGCACACCGGTCATCCC
>NW_007794375.1:0-1550 GCF_000696425.1 Galeopterus variegatus | reverse complement strand
TTAAAAACTGGGAGAATGATAGGATGTTAGTAGTTCTGGAAGATGAATATCCCGTCAAGGAGAAGTCACGTATAGGAGGAGATATTATTTCCTTTTTAAAATGCCTCCATCTCCAACATCAATTTCTCTTCACCCTGAAAAACTGTTCCTCTGAAACCGAGCTCACATTGTCTTGTTTGTTTATTATCACATTATCTTCCATATTAATATCAACTAAAATCTATCAAAATAGTATCTGTGACATCCTCCTCTTCCTTTTTTATCTTCCGTTATTTTATCTATCATTTAATAATGATAATTTTATATTTTTTAGTTTAATGCTCCTTTAATCCTCATAATCAGTGAATCAGGTATTATTCCTATTTTACACATAAGAAAACAGATTGTAAGGTAACTCCCTCACCATCAGGCAGCTCAGAGTGGAGGAGCCAGGAGATGTATTCAGGTTTTGCCAATCCTGAAATGCCTTCTATAAAGCTTTGGGCTCCAAGGCTTCCCATACATAGTCAGTTATTGAATTTTGTAGACTTGACCTTAAATAGGGCACATTGTATTAGTTGGATTCTTTTGGTTGAGAAGACTAATAGGAATTCCCAGCACTTACTGTTCTTTTGCCCTTGAATTAGGAGCCCATCCCTCGTGTACTGAGTGGCCACCTCTGGGCAGAGCGCCCAACCCTGCTTCCTGGGACAAGGGCCCTCATCAGTGCTGCAGGGGCTGGAAGGGGGAAGCTGGTTTCCCAGCCCTGGGTCCTCTGGTAGCTTCTTCATGTCTCTGTCTTTCCTTACTCCTGCCCCCAGTCCATTTTCTGCTAGATGTTTCTACCAACCTTATCTTCTGCCAGGCCTATCTGCCACAGTTACCTTTCAAAAACATGAAACTGATCCCATCTTTCTTTTGCTTAATTAAAATCCTTTGATTGTTCCACATTTCACAAAGGATGATTCTTTACATTTGAGCCCCACTGTCTCATGTTAATATTGGGCATTGCTCTCCCCACCATTGTTTTCTAGACATAGATTACTTTACCTTCCCTTACAGTTGTGTGCTTTCTGGCCCTCTTTCACACACGGTGATTCAAATATGGAATGTTCTTACCCCTCTGCTCCACCTTTATTGGCTCCTGTTCATTCTTCAATTCTCAGGCCACATTAGTTATTCCTGCTTCCATGTACGAAAAGTTTTGTACACAAAACTCTATTATTGCACTAATTATTTTATATTGTAATTATTTGCCTTTCTCTTTTTCCTTTAGCCTGTAAGTTAATAGTAGGGACTTTCCAAATCTGTTTTTCCCCACTCTGTTTCCTTAACCAAGCATGGTAGGGGGCACATAGTTCATGCTCAATAAATATTCACTAAAGAATACATGTCTTGAAATGATTAACTCAGAATGTAGTAGAATAAGGGTCTTTTGCAGGGTTGTCTTGTATTGCATTATGTTACATTTGCCCAGTAGAGTGAAAGAAAAATTGACTTTGCTCTTTTGAAAAGGAAAAAGATTGTGAGTCCTTGCTGAAAATACAGAAGCCATATTAAGTCAGAAAAAA
>NW_007794374.1:0-1550 GCF_000696425.1 Galeopterus variegatus | reverse complement strand
CCCCCCCCTTTTTTAAGGTTAATTTTTACAATTTCTTGCTTTCTCATCTGTATTAGTTGCATAGAAATACGTTCTTTTTCAACTGTTTTAGTAGGTTGCTCTGGAGGTCACAGTACACTTTCTTAATTTAGCAAGGTCTAATATAAATTGATACTTCCACCTTTTCTCAGATAAGGAAGGGCCAACATCCATCTGTTATTGTTACATATATTAATTCTGTATATCTGTTAATCTTCACAAGCCATTATTTTTATTGCATTCTGTGCAGTAAATATTCATATAGATTTACCAGCATAATTGCCCTTTTTATTACTCTTCATGTCTTCCTTATCTCCAGACTTCAATCTGGAATCATTGTTCCTCTACCTAAAGAATACCTTCTAGTATACTTCCTCTAGTGTGGGTTTTCTGCTGATGTCAGATTGTCTCAGGTTTTATTCTTCTGGAAACATCTTTATTTCACCTTTATTTTTCAGGGTATTTACACTGGCATAGACTTTTATGTTAGTAATTTTCTTTTTAATGTTAGTAGTTACTTTCATCTTCGCATAGTCTTCTGGTTTCTTTTGCTTCTCTTGAAAAGTCAGCTATCATTCTAATTGTTCTTTTGGAGGTAATCTATATGGCCTTTTTCTGATTTCTTCTTATATGCCTAGATATATGTATGTGTGTGGTGCATGTGTTTTGAATACATAGCTTGGTGTCTCATCATTTTTGGAAATTTTTCAGGTATTGTCTTCTCAGATACTGTTTCTGTCCCATTCTTTTTCACTCTTCCTACGGGACTCCAGTTCCACAGATACATACCTTCTCATAATATCGCCTGTGTTAACTCAAGTCAGGTCTCCATTTCAGTGTAGTGTTACTGTGTTTTTATATTTTAACAATTTATTTATAGTAGCATATTTTCCCCTAGAACTTACTATTTTTGGATAAGTGATGCAATATAGTGAATAATCTCTTTTTCATTCCCCAAAAATTATCTGATTGTGTGCTGAGGAGCACTGAGGAGTGTGTGACCCTCTTATGTTGCCAGAGTAGCATTTCTGTAAGGCTTTTTTTTTTCTGGATTTACCTACCCTTTTGTTCCCCATCAAATGGTCAAGTAACTTATCTAAACTCCTAAGCCAGCTTTCATAACACATTCTTTCTCTTGATGTCAAAAGTATTCTGTAGGAAAATTAATCTGTGTGGTATATACAGGATGAACAAGAAGAGAGGAGAGACCGCAGATGGAAGGGAACTGGAAATGAATGTATCAATACAAGCATAAAGTAGTGAGGAATACATACATCTATCTGGAAAATAGGATTTTTGTCTTTTTAAAAAATGTTACAGGCTTCTTTTTTCTTCCATTTAACATACTCCTCTTTAAATGCTGCCATGAGTTCCTAGATTATTTTCTGAAATGTTTCTGTGTTTAATGGAAGGTATGAAATAGGGATACAAGTTTTTTTGTGTGTCTAGCAAGGAGATTTCAAAAGTTAATACTATATTTGAACATTTTGTGATTATGTCATTTGAAATTTCTGTCTAGTTGTGAAAAAAAA
>NW_007794373.1:0-1550 GCF_000696425.1 Galeopterus variegatus | reverse complement strand
AAACTTCAAGAGAACCACAGCAGATAAATAAGACGAGGCCTGGAGACTCACAGAAAATGAGAGTGAGGGGCTGGCCTGTTACCTCAGTTGGTGAGAGCCTGGTATACACCAGGTCAAGGGCTCAGATCCCTGTACCAGCCAGCCACTGAAAAAAGAAAAGAAAAGAAAATGAAAGTGAGATATTCAAGGCAGTCTGTAATAAAACCCAAATTGCTGCAAAGGGAAGTTGGGGCAAGGGAGCTAAATGCAGACTGACATCATATAGAGCAGGTTCCTGAAGGCAGGAGGTGAACTGGGCTTTGAACCACACGCAGGAATTTATTAGGTGGAACAAACAGGGAAGGGAGGGCATTCCAGGAAAATAAGTCTTATCACGTTATACCAATGGAACTACCACATTTGTTTCTAGGACATTATATAAGTCCATACTATGCTCGTTACACAGGAGGGGGAAAATCAAGCACATACATAGAATATAGACGATGGATCAAAATTTCCTTACTTTAGGGCTGGCTGGTTAGCTCAGTTGAATAGAGCACAGCCTTACAACACCAAGATCACAGGTTCGGATCCTGGTACTGGCCAGCCGCAATTTTGATGAGAGCTGTGGATCTATAAGGCATGTTCCAACTCTCCCATTTTCTGGACACTCACTAGCCAGCTATTCTTGCTGTAGCTGTTTAGTTCCTTTTTCACACTTTGTTAATTAAACTCTTTTGGAAGTTGTCCAGGGTAATCCAGCCTCCTATGATGAGGTCTGTGGGATGTGACTCATAGCACCATCGCCCAACCAGTAAGCCCAGCCAGAAACTAGGTGTCATCTGTATGCCACGCTTCTCTCATTAACCCCACCCCTGGTCCAATCAATGAAGTCCTATCGATTCTACCTCTCAAATAACCCTCAAATCTGTCTTTTCTGGTCCTTCCTCGCCACCATTGCCTTATTCAGCCTCTTGTCATTTCTTGCCTGAATTGACCCTTTAATTTCCACCCTTCCTCCAGGTCTCCTTGAACATTCCTTTCCTCTCCCTATAACCTCTCTGTGACTGCTTGAACATTCACCATAATACACAGACACACCCTTCACAATTTGCCTACTTTTCCACCCTCATCTCCTTCCGTGCCTCCCAAACATTCTGAGTTCAAGAAAATCCAGCTACTTAGAGTCCCCCCAAGCCCTGTGCTAATGGAAGCTTCCACCCCTTCCTGCTTACAGTTCCCTCTGCCTGGAGTCCCCTGGCCCAGCCTGTGTGGGTTCTCTTATTCACACTTTACGACTCAGCTCAAGTATCACTTATTCCATAAAGCTTTCTATGATCTATATGAGCAAGATTAGGGTTTTTTCCTTCTGTAGATCCTGTAGCATCTCAAATAAAATTCTATTTTAGCATTTGCTATATTGCTGTAATTAATAGTAGACACATCAGGGCCAAGCCCGTGGCGCACTCGGGAGAGTGCAGCGCTGGGAGCGCAGCAGCGCTCCCACTGCGGGTTCGGATCCTATATAGGGATAACCGGTGCGCTCACAGCGCTCACTGGCTGAGCGCGGT
>NW_007794372.1:0-1550 GCF_000696425.1 Galeopterus variegatus | reverse complement strand
CAAATATCTAAATTAAAGAGCTAAAATTATAAAATTCTTAGATGAAAACTTAGTTGTAAACTATTTTGACCACGGATTAGGAACAGTTTCTTAGATATGATATCAAAAGCACAAGCAAAAAAAGAAAAAAAAAAAAGATAAAAAGGACATCGTCGAAACTAAAAACTTTTCTGTTTCAAAGGTTACTATTATGGGAGTGAAAAGACAACTTACATAATGCAAGAAAATATTTGCAAATCCTATATCTGATAAGGATCTAGTATCCAGAATATACAAGCACTCTTAGAACTCTACAATAAAGACAATTAACCCAATTTAAAAATGGCAAAGGATTTAAACAGACATTTGTCCAAAGAAGATATGCAAATGGCCAATTAGCACATGAAAAAATACTCAACATCATTAGCTATTAGGAAAGTGCAAATTAAAACCACAAGGAGTTACCACTTCACACCTACTAATATGCAAAAATATGGACAATAAAAAATTCAGCGAAGATATGGAGAAATTGGAACCTTCATATATTGCTGGCGGGAATGTAAAATGGCACAGCTGCTTTGGAAACAGTTTTGCAGTTCCTTCCTCAAAAAGTTAAATATAGAGTTACTATAAGTTATACATGCAAGAGAATTGAAAACATATATCTACACAAAAACTCATACATGAAGGTTCATAGAAGCATCATTCGTAAGAGTAAAAAGGTGGAAACAACCCAAATGTCCATCAGCTGATGAATGGATAAACAAAAGTAGTACAAGCATAAAATGGAATATTATTCAGCCACAAAAAGGAATGAAGTGTTGGCTAATGCCGTAACCTTGAAACCATTATGAAACTTAAACCTTGAAAACATTATGCTAAGTGAAAAAAAAAACAGACATAAAAGGTTGCATACTGTAGGATTCCATTAAAATGAAATGTCCAGAATAAGCAAATCCATCAAGACAGAAAGTAGATTAGTGGTTGCTGGGGCCTGGGGAGAGGTGGGAATGGGGAGTGATTGCTAATGGGTATGGTATTTCTTTTTGGAGTGATGGAAATGTTCTGGAATTAGATAGTGATGATGGTTGTACAATTTTGTGAATATATTCAAAACCACTGAATTGCACACTTTAAAAGATGAACTTATGGGGCCGGCCCAGTGGCGCACTGCTACAGTGCGCCGCTTGGGAGCGCGGCGGCGCTCCCGCAGATGGTTCGGATCCCACATACAGACCGGTTCCCGCTCACTGGCTGAGCGAGGTGTGCGCGCGGCACCGAGGGTTGCGATCCCGTTGCCGGTCCCGGTCCAGTGCGGGTGCGACACTGAGGGTTGCGATCTGTTGCCGGACACGAAAAAAGACAAAAAAGAAAAAAAAAAAGGAAAAGATGAACTTATGGGCCGACCCTGTGGCGCACTCGGGAGAGTGCAGCGCTGGGAGCGCAGCGACGCTCCCGCCATGGGTTCGGATCCTATATAGGGATGGCTGGTGTGCTCACTGAGTGAGTGCGGGTGTCTCCAAGGGTTGCAATCCCCTTACCAGTTACGAAAAAAGACAAAAAAAAAAAAA
>NW_007794371.1:1242-1550 GCF_000696425.1 Galeopterus variegatus | reverse complement strand
AGACACACCCCAGCTCAGAGAGGGGAGGTGTCCGGTTATGAGGCGGAGACTCAGCAGGAAAAAAAACACACCTTGCGGTCCACCTGGTAAGATCCAACACCCCCACCTAGTGTGCAGACTCGGCAGAAAACACACAACCTGTGGGGTCAACACAGCAGGATCCAGCAGCCCATCAGAGTCCAGACTGACCAGAGAGGAGCCTCCCCGGAGAGGTCCTAGACTCGAGGCAACCACACACACAAGTCACTAGAGGCCAACTGAGCCAATAGGGTCAAACCTAGGCACTGTGAAACCCCCTGCCAAAATGA
>NW_007794371.1:0-281 GCF_000696425.1 Galeopterus variegatus | reverse complement strand
AAAAAAAGATACCAGAAATACAAGAAACCTAGAAAGTACACCACCAAAGGTTAATAAATCTCAAACTCCAGATCCTATAGAACAAGAAGCCCTTGAAATGAATGACAAGGAATTTCGAGTGATAATTCTAAAGAAATTGAACAAGATAAAAGAAAACTCAGCTAGACAGCATGATGACATGAAGAAAAGTATACAGGACCTGAAAGAGGAAATGTACAAGGAAATCAACGTCCTAAAAAAAAAATGTAGCAGAACTGGCCGAACTGAAGAAGTTATTCAGT
>NW_007794370.1:0-1550 GCF_000696425.1 Galeopterus variegatus | reverse complement strand
TAGAGTGGGTGGGGGACAATTGGGTGTGGACACGGGTATAAAGGCAATTTCTGGTAATTTGCATCTCATGAATATACATAATAAATAAATAAAATGCAAGAGATTGATAAAACAAAGAGTTGTTTTTTTCCAAAAGACAAACAAAATAAGAAACCTTAGGTAGACTAATGGAGAAAAAATAGAGAAGACTCAAATATATAAAGTCAGAAATGAAAAAGGAGACATTACAACTGATTCCAAAGAAATACAAAAGATATGAGTCTATTACAAACCACCATACATGAACAAACTGGACATCATAGAAGAAATGGATAAATTCCTGTACACAAACAACTTACCAAGGTTGAATCATGAAGAACTACAAAACCTAAACCCACCAACAATGAGTAATGAGATTGAAGCAGTAATACTCTCCTAATAAAGAAACCCACAGGGCCAGATGGCTTTATTGCCAAATTTTACCAAACATTTAAAGGTAAGGGAATACTTCCAAACTTATTCTATGAGGCCAACATTAACTGTATACCAAAACTGAGAAAAGATACAACAAAAAAAGAAAACTGCAGACCACTATCCCTAATGAATACACTTGCAAAGATCCTCAACAAAATACTAGCAAACAAAATCCAACAACACATTAAAAAGACCATTGACATGATTAAGTGGGACTCATCCCAGGCATACAAGAATGGTTCAACATATGCTAATCAATAGATGTGATACATCACATCAACAGAATAAAGGAAAAAAACATGATCATTTAATAGATGCAAAAAAAGTATTTGATAAAATCCAACACCCGTTCATAATAAAAACACTCAACAAATTAGGAATAGAAGGAATGTACCTCAGCACAGTAAAAGCCATATATGACAAATCCACAGATAATATACTAAATGGACAAATATTAGAGACTTTTCCTCTAAGATCTGGAATAAGATAAGGACATCCATTTTTCCCACTCCTATTCTACATAGTACTGGAAACTCTAGCCAGCACAATAAGGCAAGAGAAAACAATAGTGCACATCCAAATCAAAAAAGAGGAAGTTAAATTATTCCTATCTGCAGATGACATGAACATATACACAGAAAACCCTAAAGACTCCATCAGGAAATCACTAGAACCAATAAATGAATTCAGTATAGTGGCAGAATACAAAACTAACACACAAAGATCAATAGCCTGCGTATGTGACAATAACAAAATAGCTGAAGAAGAAATCAAGAAAGTAATACCATTCACAATAGCTACCAAAAAATTTAAATACCTAAGAGTATATTTAACCAAGGAGGTGAAAGCCTTCTGTGATCAAAACTATAAAACACTGGTGAAAATAACTGAAGAATACACAAATATATGGAAAGATATCCCATGTTCATGGGTTGGAATAATTAACATCATCAAAATGTTCAACTTACCCAAAGCAAACTACACATTCGACACAACTCTTATCAAAATACCAATATTCTTCACAGAAATTTTTTTAAAAAATTATCTTAAAATTTACATGAACTACAAAAGACCCTGTATAGCTAAAGCAATCTTGA
>NW_007794369.1:1151-1551 GCF_000696425.1 Galeopterus variegatus | reverse complement strand
TCGATCAAAGTAAACTCATCAGAGAAAGCTATTCGATCTAATAAACTCATCATACCAAGCATTTGGATCTAAGTAAACTCATCACACCAAGCTCATTGATCTAAGTAAACTAATCGGACCAAGCAAATTGATCTAAGTAAACTCAGCAGACCGAGCTCATCGATCTAAGTAAACTCATCAATCCAAGCTCATCGATCTAAGTAAACTCATCAGACTGAGCTGATCGATCTAAGAAAACTCATCAGACCAAGCACATTGATCTAAGTAAACTCATCAGACCGAGCTCATCGATCTACGTAAACTCATCAGACTGACCACATCGATCTAAGTAAACTCATCAGACCGAGCTCATCGATCTACGTAAACTCATCAGACTGACCACATCGATCTAAGTAAACTC
>NW_007794369.1:0-392 GCF_000696425.1 Galeopterus variegatus | reverse complement strand
CCAAGCACATTGATCTAATTACACTCATCAGAGCAAGCTCATCGATGTAAGTAAACTCATCAGACTGAGCACATCAATCTAAGTAAACTCATCAGACCAAGCTCATCGATCTAAGTAAAGTCATCAGACGAAGCTCATCGATCTAAATAAACTCATCAGACCAAGCCCATCGATATAAGTAAACTCATCAGACCGAGCACATGGATCTAAGTAAATTCATCAGAGCGAGATAATCGATCTGAGTAAACTCATCAGACCGAGCTCATCGATCAAAGTAAACTCATTAGAGAAAGCTATTCGATCTAATAAACTCATCATACCAAGCACTTGTATCTAAGTAAACTCATCACACCAAGCTCATTGATCTAAGTAAACTAATCAGACCAAGCAAA
>NW_007794368.1:0-1551 GCF_000696425.1 Galeopterus variegatus | reverse complement strand
GAATCAAAATTAGAACACCTGCCGACACTGAGAAAGATTCTGATAACAGCCCCCATGGAAAGACAAGAACAGTGCTTTGAACTTGGTGTCTCTGGTGTTGAGGGAAACAACAGAATATGGGTATGCACTGAACCAAAATTCTGCACTTAGGATACAGATGGTTGTCAGTGGAACTAAAAAGTGAGGAAGACCACCGAGTTGTAAGCAGGGTTACGGATGTCTTTCTGTTCTGTCCCATTACTCTCTCACTGCTTCCCTACGTGTCAGCTTCCCTCAAGTCAGTGACTCAGTGTAGGCTCAACAGCATATATCACTCCTGGTCAAGTCTTTGTCATCCTGTCTCTCTCACTTGGCTTACTCTTGCTTACCCTTTACAATAGCTGCCGTGACTCCATCTGCATTGTCTCTCCTGACCATGCACACTCTTTTCCTCCTTCCTACTCCCATAAATACCCTAAACACATCTCTATCACTGAATTTATACTGTAATATAGATATATGTGTTTCCTCAACTAGAACATGAGCTCCTCAAAGAACAGGGACTATCCTTGAGCATGTAATAAATCCCTAAAACTTTTGATAACTGAATGTATGAATATTCACCTAGACCTGTGGCATCTGCCTGCCCCTCCTAATTTTACCGATTTCTCTGACTGACTCTTCTGACTTTTGGCAACTCTTGGCCTATTTGCTACTCTTGGTCTCATAAAGCTACTTAGGACCAGCCCAGTGTAACTTGATGTTTGCTCAGCTTCCCAGAATTAGTATTGTCTTTTCATTTAATCATTAAATTATGTAACTCCACATTTACAACTTATCACATTCTTCCTCTGCCCTCCTATAGGGTTCTTCCTTACATTACAATCATTTTTAGGAAAAGAAAACATTTTCCTCCCAGAACACTTGACTTACAAAATGAGAAAAGAAGTTAACAATGCCTTTTGGTATATGTCATATCAGTTTGCATGCCAGCTGCCTATTTAAGAAAATACATTCACAATGATGTGCAAGTTGCCACTGTGTTTGTTTCCTGCAAACCCACAGTATACATCCCGCTTCTGTTGGCATTTCAATAAAAAATTTCACAGACTTAAGAGAGGACAGATTTAAAGGGAAGGAGGCTTATGTTAGGATGTGGTCAGAGCTTGTGATGTGCTTTATGACCAGTTTGCTCTCAGCTCCTGATGTTCAGAATCCACCTTGGCACTCATCAGTTAGTCTGCCTCAAAATCACATATTCCCAATTGTGCTTTTACTTCATTTTGTCCCTGATTCCTGTTTAATTACTTTTTTGATTTATAGATATTGCTTGTTTATTATTGCTCCTTTTAGGTAAAATATTATCTGCGTTTTAGTAATTTTCAGAAGAACAACAAGCTTGGGGAATTTCTTGAAGAGAGAAGCTGGTCGACAAATTTTCTCTATCCACCTCTTCCTACCGTGGGACCCAGAAACCCAGAAGATGCGAATGGGGGGAGCCCTGGTGAGCAGATCTTTAACCATACCTATCTCAACATCCCAGTTGTACAGTAACAGCCATCATATATATAT
>NW_007794367.1:0-547 GCF_000696425.1 Galeopterus variegatus | reverse complement strand
AAACATATTCGTTTTATTTTTCATGAAATTAGGTTAGATTAACCATTTTTTCCCTAATAAGGTGGGGAACAGAAGCACATCTTGAAACTCGTATACTGGTGCTCTTCATTAGTCTTTGACTTTTGACTCATAAATTAGAAGTGGTATTTTTTTCTTTTTTGATTATACATATTATGGGGCACAGAGCTGACCATCAGCACCTGTGCCCAAGATGTGGCAAGAAGATCAATACTATCACAGGTGGAATTTGTATATTCTCCTGGATTGGTAATTAATGGATGTAGTTTTGTAATATTTTATTATTTTTTATGACCTTTTACTTCTCTGCTTTATTTATTTATTTATTTATTTATTTTTATTGGTTATAAATATTCATGGGGTTCAAAGCAAATTGTCACCACTCCTGCCTATGATGCAATGGTCAGATCCATACTGACAGCATGCCCATTACCACAAATTGTGATTATACCCCATGTACCCCACCCAATTATTCCAGCACTTACCCCAACCTCCCTCCCCATCCCCCTTTCCCCACTCCACTTTGCAA
>NW_007794366.1:0-1551 GCF_000696425.1 Galeopterus variegatus | reverse complement strand
CATGTAGACTGTTCAACTTTAATCCCAGTCAATTGACTTCTCATAAGCAACTTCAGTTCAGAGAGCGACAGGACAACACATGGAACTAAATTTTTTCTTCCTTTGCAGCAAGACTTTAGGAGTTCTTGTGAGTTCTTCCCCTTGTTATTGCAGCTTCCTGGGAATGAGCTCTATCACTAACCCATCCCCCACTTCACTTTAGAGTGCATGAATCCCCTAAATCCATGAACAGTTTTGTGTACAGGTATATATACAGGCATTCTTCTGGGGAGAGGGTCGTTAGAATTCATCAGATTCTCAAAAGGTGAGCCCCCCCCAAAAAAGTCAAAAACCACTACTATAAAGTATGATTCCATAGTCTTAAATAAATAATTGATCGTTTTAGAATAAAGCTAACAAATATCAAAGTTTAATGAATATAAAAGGCAAGTTTCTTGGGCAAAATCTTCAAATCAGTGAAGATCACTTTTCTCTGAATTGCTGCCTTGGGGAGAGAAACTCAGATTTAGTTTCTGTTCTCCCTCCTTTTCTGCCAAGGTTCAAAGAGCAACAGTTTAGAAATTGAAGTTACCATAGCAACACAATCTGTTTAGAGTGTCATGAAAAAACAAGCCGCAAAAGTGAGTTAAAGTTCTGCAGATTTATTGGGAGGGGAGGTCACATGAGCACATTTTTGTCTCTTTCCTCTGTGCCAATGGCCCTGTTTGTTTGTTTTGATGACAGCAGGGTCTCCCATTTTAATAGAATTAAGAGAGAATCATAGTGGTAATTTGAGAAGTAATTACTAAAGAAATTGCCTTCAAGTCCCTTTTCCACCTTAATTTTTCAAGGAACCACCAAATACCACTTTCAGACTTTTAACATGAGAGCTGCACGCGGGTCTGGTAAGAACAGAACTTTAAGAACAAACTGTTTCCCAGAGATAAAAATCCACACTATTCTTCACTGGGGGTTCTGGGTAACCAGTAGGAGGGGACTGTGACCTCACAGAGCTGGGCTTGGAGCCGAGGTCAAGACCCCATAGCCACCACTTACCCATCATGTGGCCTTAGGCAAGTGACTTCTCCCCTGCTATGGTCTGAATGTTTGTCCCCTGCAAAGCTGCTGTGGAAGCTTGATCCCCAGTGCAGCAGTGTTGAGAGGTGGAGTCTTTGGGAGATGACTGGATCACAGATTAATGGGTAAATGGATAAGTGGGTTATCACAGGAGGGGCACTGGTAGATTTAAAAGGAGAGCAAGTGAGCAGGTTGGTGTGCTGTTGCTCAGCCCTGGCCATGTGATACCCTATACCACCTTGGGACCCTTCTGAGAGTCCCCACTGAGAAGGCCCTCACCAGAAGCACCCCCTGGGCTTTGGGACTTCCCAGTCTCCAGAACTGTAAGAAATAAATTTTGTTTCTTTATATATTACCCAGTTTCAGGAATTCTGTTATAAGCAACAGAAAACTGAATAATCAGGGCCAGCCCCGTGGCTCACTCGGGAGAGTGTGGCGCTGGGAGCGCCGAGGCCGCAGGTTCAGATCCTATATAGGGATGGCCGGTGCGCTCAC
>NW_007794365.1:0-1551 GCF_000696425.1 Galeopterus variegatus | reverse complement strand
CCTTTGATGAAATTGTCCTGCCAGGCTGTTCCCCAAAATCTCTAAATTCTCAGAATCCTGGAATAAACTCAGTTTACAAACACAGTTTCAAATCTATTTATTTTTATACTTTTCGTGTACAACGATGGATAGAAATCACTCAATAACGAAGATCTAATTATCCAGTCTAGGTGAAATTTACAATCAAAAAAACTACTTGATAAAATATCTGTTAGAGTGCTAATATTACTCACTGGTATTATGTGGTACAGAGGTCACATAATAGCTTTTGCAACTGCAAAAACTGAAAGGAAAACAACTTTTATTATTTTATTATTTTTCCTGAAGCAGGTTTGCTTTCATTCTTTGAACAACAGAGTTTTCACATGAGGGGTAGAAGAAGACAAAGAAAGGTGGAGGGAGAGAAAAGAGGGAAAGAGAGAGAGAAAGAGAGAACTAGTTATAGTATTCTAAGGTTCTTAGTGCTCCTCAGCTTTTCCTGGCTTAATGACCTAATATGAATGAGATACTGTTATACTCCAGTACCTATAATTTATAGAGTTAGGCAAATGTCTCTTGCTCCATTTTTTTCCAGCAATTTCATTTTTCTTTAATGATATTTTCTATCCTTTCCCTCTCTATGCATAGACCAGGTAATGGGAGCTGATAATGGGTAATGGATTGTTTCCTAATAGAAGTTTATGATAATCTTAGCCTCATAAAGACTTCCCCATGCATAGGAGCGATTTATGGAAAAGAAATTATAGATCTACTGTGTCTTAGGAGAATGGCAGTTGGAAGCTTGGCATTTTAAAACAGCTTGTGGGTTTCTGAGCATGACTTCTGTGCAGAAATGAAAAGATATTCAGACAAAGCTCAGTGAGCTGTCAATGGCATATCAGAGGTCAAGAGGGCCACTACAATCAGAGATTATTTCTCTACTCATTACTAAATCTGGGATTGTTTTTTATCTTGGCACTTTACGATCTTAAATCATCAGCCTACCACCAAAAAATATTATAAAAGTATTTTTTTCCCAAACTACTTAAGATATCATTTTCTTGTTTCTCAAGAGTCATTTCTTATATCTTGTTACCTGAAAAGTCACCTTGCTATATGATTGCATTTTGCTGCAATGTTGAATTTTTCATGTGCTTTCCCAGACTTGATCCTGCAGTGATCAGTGGAGTGGAAAGCCAGGAAAAGGGGGCAGAAAAGGATGATGCAAATACATATGTTGACCTTGAAGCAGTCCCTTCAACTCCAGATGCTGTCAGGTGGAGATACCATCAGTGCTCATATTCCTTCAGCTGGGCAGCATGTTGAAGATCCACTTGCTTCAAGAAGGACTCCCATCTCTTTCATAGATTATCTCATTCTTTTCCCTGTTACTCTGAAAGTATAACTGTCTATATTTAAGGCAACAATTCTGTGGACTGTCAGTCTTTCAGCAACAAGAGAGATGATATTGAGACTCATTGTGGTGATATAATTATTCCAGGATATGTAAAATCCTGTTAACAAGACTATTCAGTGCTCAAGCAAAATTTTGCCTTTCATAAAACAATTCCT
>NW_007794364.1:0-1551 GCF_000696425.1 Galeopterus variegatus | reverse complement strand
TTTTTTGTCATTTTATTTTTTGTTTTGATTTTGGGGATTGTTTTTAGAGTCGTGAAACTATTCTGCATGATACGCTAGTGGCAGATACATGGTGTTATGCATTTGTCAAAACCCATAAAACTTTACAGCACAGAGAGTAAGCCTTAATGTAGGCCAATAAAAAAATAATTGATGACATTGGGGGAATCCCATGTTGAAATGCAGACTGGCATAAAATAATCTAGCTGTATGATAAATGTTTGATGTACATCATTAAAAATGGTAGGGCGAAAATGGTGCTAACCTAAGTAAGTTTGGAAATCCATGTAAACTTTAAAACAAAAGACAAAAAGAAGAGTTCATAAGCGTTGTCCTCCAGTCGGCAAAGTTGTTTTTTAACTGGTGTATGGGTTAACAACTCTAGAAACGGTATAATTGTATTCTGTGATCAAATAAATTGGTAAATGGATTGAAGATGGTGAGAGCCAGATTGTTTACTGTTGGAATGGATGTTGAATGTAAGGAAAAGGTGAAGACTAGAATGAGCCATGTGGCACTATATTATAGCTGGAGATATTATGAACCTACATTTTGCCTAATATACATACAAATGGATAAATGTAGCAATATTTATAGATAAATTTGTATACACAGGTTAGTATACACAAATATAATTCCAAAGTCTGTTGCTAAGAGATCCTAGAAGCAACAAGACATAGGCAGCAATGAGTACACCCAGGGCCTGGATCCTGGTTTCTAATACCATTCTCCAATTAAAGAAATCAGGGCTCCTTGGAGACATGGTTGATTCCAGTACTGTAACAGGAAATATACAAGGTGATCCTCGATGTTGTGTCAAAATATAAATAAGTATTCAAAAAAAGAAAAAGAAACAAAATAGTATTGAAGTATGCCAAATGGACATAGTAGCTGATTGAAAGAACTCCAATACCAAAGTTGGAAAATATGGGCAGCAAAATAAATAATGTAGTATTGGATTATAACCCAAAATATGAAATAAACACTCACAAGTTCATATTGATAAAAATAAATGACTAAATAATAAAAATAATAAATGAATACAATAGATAGATTTCTCATTCAGTATACTAATTCCAAAAAGTTTATGTTGGTATTGCCCCCTCAAGGATGCGCAATATAATTTTTCACCCTTAAATACGGATTGTGCATAGTGACTTCCTTCCAAAGAACACAGTATGAAAAGTTGTGGGAGAACTTTACAATGGACAAACTTAACACCACTTGAGCCACCTGAAGATGGTTAGCGTCAAATGTGATAACTCCTGTTGTTAGGACGTATCCATTATATAATGTGATGAGAGCAGCACCAACTCTGTGGTCTTCCTTCTCCAAAAACCTATAAATCCAGACTAATCTTGATGTAATATTAGACAATTTCCAGGTGAAGAATATTCTACAAACACCCGACCAGTGCTCGTTAAAAATCTGAAGGTAATTGAAAACAGGGAAAGTCAGAAAAGCATTGCAACTGAGAGGAGCCTGAGACAAGACGAAAAAATGTAATATGGTATCTTGGATGGGATCCCAAAA
>NW_007794363.1:0-1551 GCF_000696425.1 Galeopterus variegatus | reverse complement strand
CTTAAAATTATTCACAACAATATGTGTGCATATCTGAAGTCATAATTATCTAGAATCTTTTAAAAGATATACTAAATAATTATTTATCTTTTTCACTTATATTTTTTTCCAGAAAATATTAGACTCCACTTCTAAAACTATTTTTCTCTAAAATAATTTTATGTTGATAATGCCACTGAAAATGTCTATAATGGACAGAAAATCTTTCTCTAGACATGTCATCTAATGGACACAAGTTGCTACAAAGAATTATGTAAACAAATACAAATATAATGCCAACACTTCATACAATTTAAATATAAATATCATGTAAATAAGTGTGGTTATAGAATGTTACAATTGAGACTACATTCACCATTTTTAACATTTGACAATATTAACTTTATACAGATATATAAATGATTTTCACATGATCTACTTATTTAACTACTTTGTGCTATATTTTCATATATTTTTTAATTGCATTCTTTATATCTAGTTAAATTAATGATATTTCTTAGAGTTTTATCCATTTTATTCATTAAATAAATCACCTTGGGTTTAGATTGACTATAAAATTTACCTAAGCAATAAACCAATAGATTCAGGTTTCAACAAATTCACTTTAATGAACTGTACACAGGAGATATAACAGCATCCATAGTGAACCCATTTGTAGCAGATTGTAGTGACCCCTTACTTCAGCTGCACTGTCCCACACATTCCGTACTTGGAACAAGCATGATCACAAGAGACTTAATTAAGCACATGCAGAAAACTGCAGCTAAGGAAGCTGCCAGCTGTAGCATCCCTCCATTTTTTCATCCTTGATAATCATAGATTATCTTCATATACTTGGGCAAAACATACTAGTGTCAATAACTGGATTTCCATATATCATTCTTTGAAAGTAAATTTTCATTTATCTGTATTTCCATATATCCCCTATAAATTTCTTTAGTTAATTCTGGGAATGATATCTACCAAGGCAAGGTACTCTGGTACCTCTGAGCCTAGAAGTAATTACACAAACCAGCTGCTATGTCATTCCTTCGTGTTTTTTTATCCGGAACATTTGGCATTAGTTATTTGCCACATCTTCCTTAGGCATATTCTCTGGAAAATTTTGTTACAGCATTTTCTGTAAGATTTAATACACAGAAAAAGGCATATCAAAATGTTGGCCATTCAGGGAGCCCACAGAGCCCACATCGTCAAATGTGAAGTTGGAACTTTCAAAAAAACACACTACCAATGACTATAACCCCTCATAAATTTTCTGATATGTCTTTTTCTTTGCTCTTTATCTCCTATTTCTTTCACCTTCTTGTGGATTTGGGTGGAGGCAGAAAGATACACCTGTAACTTTTCCATAGCTACATGTATGTATACCTTCTCTACCAATCCATCCCCAATGGTTTTTATGGTAATGGGGCCTCTAGGTTAATGTCACATAACATCTTTCATGAACTTGGTACTTTCATAACTTCATTTTCCTGAAACTTTACCAGTGAGGTTACAAACCCTTTATTAGACCATATAGTTGAACAGAGCAGAGAAATTAAAACCAGT
>NW_007794362.1:0-1551 GCF_000696425.1 Galeopterus variegatus | reverse complement strand
CCCGCTTTCCCAGCTGCATCTACTCCCCTCACCTGTAAACCACCTTGATCTTACTCCACCTTTCAACAGCTTCACCTGCAGAAGGGCCAATGCAACCCAGTTATACTTCGAATATTTCTTAACCTCATAGCCTCCCAATGATATTGTTAATCTCTTGACAATAAACACGTCTGTTTTAAAAATTAAATTAATCAATTTTTAATTTTAGTTTTTATATTTATCAAGTTACACGTGCATAGTTTGAAGAGTCAAATAGTTCCACATGGGTTGTCTCTAACATGCTTATATTTCTCTGTTTTGATTTTTCATTTTTAAGTATTAACTCTTGAATTCCCACTATGAAAGATGAGCTTAGTTCTTTCATCCCGCACCCTACCCTGCCTTATACAACGGTACTTAAAAATTTTGTGGAAAAATAGAATTAAAAGATAATAACGAATCTTTCTATGAATTTTTTGAAGTATCCTTATATATGCACTCCTTTTCCATTCCACATCCCCCCAATATTGTTATATGCTAACAGAGTTTATTCAACATTCTCTGTTTACATTATGAAGATATAAATTGTATTTATAACAGAGCCCTGCAGTAGTGTGTGATTATTTTTCCTTTCCTGGAGTTAGTAACAGTCTGATTTCTTTATTTGTTTTGTTTCCTTTGTATTAAACAATAATTAAAGTTAAACTCTGCCAAAATCCTAAATCCTCTCCATGGTTATTTAAATGGTCAGGTCTGTCAAATTCATTAATAATTAAAGTTAAACTCTGCCAAAATCCTAAATCCTCTCCATGGTTATTTAAATGGTCAGATCTTCCGTCAAATTCATCTCCCTACAGCAGCCTGTCCCCGGGCACTGCCCTGCAGCAGCATGGACTGTTGTTGCATTCTATACCCGGTGCACAGCCATACTCCGGGATTCGATCCTCAGGGATCCTATCCTCAGGGGATCCCCCTGCAGCATCCTGGGCATTTTCTTCACTGCCCTTCTGTGTTGAATCTCCTGTCTCCTACAGCCCATGTCTTCCTCTTTCTTGGATTATTCTCTCATTTATGAGGAATTCATTTTCCTGCAACTTCACAAGAAGTGGGGCATGCAGTCGTGCCTTTTAAATCTTGAATCTCCAGTAATTGGCATCATAGGTGCTCAATAAATATTTGCTAACTAATGAAAGAATGAAAGAAAAAAAACCAAGAAAATATCAGCAAAGATAACGTTATCACAAATCTAGAAGATAAAAGAAAAACAGCTTAATAAATCCTGATGATTTGTTTAAATAACTGACCTAAACTTTTAATTTATGATTTACATAAGTCATAATGAAAGTTCTTGAGAACACCTGGATTTAAAGAACTCTTCTAATCTTTTTTTTTTTTTTTCCTTTTTGTCTTTTTTCATGACCAGCAACGGATCGCAACCCTCAGTGTCGCGCCCGTACCGGACAGGGACCGGCAACGGGATCGCAACCCTCGGTGTCGCGTCCTCACCTCGTTCAGCCAGTGAGCGGCCGGTCTGTATGTGGGATCTGAACCCTCGGCGGGAGCACCGCCGCG
>NW_007794361.1:0-1551 GCF_000696425.1 Galeopterus variegatus | reverse complement strand
ATAGAGTGCGGCGCTTGGGAGTGCGGCGGCGCTCCCGCCGAGGGTTCGGATCCCATATAGAGACCGGTCCACTCACTGGCTGAGCGCGGTGCGAGCGCGACACCGAGGGTTGCGATCCTGTTACCAGTCACGAAAAAAAGACAAAAAAGGAAAAAAAAAAAAAGAATACCTAACCCTAACTATTATACACTTGGGGTTCTCATAATATAATGTACTAATTGGGGGGGGGGAGTAACTTTCTAATATTACAAGAGTATTCCAATTTTAACTAAACCCATTATGACATTCAATTTCATATAATGAGGCTATTTCTGTAATATAGCTGACAGCCGGTACTGTGAATGCTGCTTCACTAGAATACATAATGTACAACTTCTGTTGAATAAAAATGGCTGTAAAACATGTATTCAGAAGCCCAGTCCACTTACCAAGCAATGTATTTAACAATTCTGTGGTCTTAATAATACATATCTATTATAAATCCTAATGTGAGCTAGACAATAAAACACACAGACTAGGAATAAAGTCACTTCTCTCCTAAAACTCCCATTCTAGTAAGGATATAGATCAGTAAATCAACTAGAAAGCAGCTAGATATAAAAAACCACAATATCTATAAGATAGAAAAAACATAATAAAATAGGAGATGAGACTTCACTTTTTCCTACTCATAAATAGCGTCTACTTTGTATATACAGTAGTCCCCCCTTGTCTGCGGGTGATACATTCCTAGACAGACACCCACCCACCACCCTCCCACCCCCTGCCAAAGTGGATGGCTAAAACCACAGATAGTCCCAAACCTTATATATTGTTTTTTCCTATACATACATAGCTATAATAAAGTTTAATTTATAAATTAGGCAAAGTAAGAGATTAACAACAACTAATAATAAAATAGAGTAATTACAACAAAATGCCAGCCTCACTATTCTTGCACTTTGGGACAATTATTAAGCAAAATAAGGGTAACTTGAACACAAGCATAGCGATACTAAGTGACTAACAGGTGGTAGTGTATACAGCACAGATACACTGGACAAACAGATGATTCACTTCCCCAGCAGGACAGAGCAGGATGTCAGGAGATTTCATCACACTACTCAGAATGGCATGCAATTTAAACTTATGAATTATTTCTGGAGTTTTCTATTTAGTATTTTTAGACCAACGCTGAAGGCAGGTAACTTAAACCACAGAAAGTGAAACCAGGGATAAGAGGAGACTTATATAACCAGTGTACAAGTGACACTCTTGAACAACTCGAGAGTGAGAGGTGCCCGTCCCCTGTACAGTCGAAAATCCACGTATAACTTTTGACTCCTCCAAAACTTAACTACAGATAACCTACTTCTGACTGAAAGGCTTACCTATAACATAAAGCCAACTAACGTGTATTCAGTATGTTATACGTATTATCTACTGTATTCTTACCATAAAATAAGCTAGAGAAAATAAAATGTTATTAAGAAAATCATAAGGAAGAAAAAACCATGAGAGATCACTTTTTACTGTGATACACAATTTAGCGGAGAGGCGAATTACCAATGC
>NW_007794360.1:0-1551 GCF_000696425.1 Galeopterus variegatus | reverse complement strand
AAAAAAATATAGGCAACTAGGAGAGGTGATGGATGTATTAATAAAGCTGGAAGGAAAAAAAAAATAGTAAGAAGGACCATGGAAACTTTCTAGCTTCAATGATGTGTGTCTGAGGAGAGTGATTGAGAGAGCTGAATACCTAAATACAAATAAAATAAACACCCATGTACCAAAAAGAGTGGGAAAAACGTGAATATTCAGTTTAACTTACAGTTAACACAAATTTCATGCATAAATTACTTTTTCAAATATTTATAATATGAGAGTATAATTCACATAAAAACTATTCAGAACAGAATTTAATCTTGCCATGGTGGTTTGAAGACACTCCCAAGTGCCACTGGACCATGAAGTCAAACGCCAGTGACTCTTACCCTCTAATAGCAGGTGTAAGTGTTTGGGATGAATTTTTCCCAATTCCATATCTTGATGAACATTAGAGCCATAAGTGGCATTTTGTTTGCCATTTTTCAAAAAGCAGCATGCAGGAAATAGAGGAAAATTGTTGCAATTTGAACTTATTTAGAAGATTCCTTACAACAAGCTTACTATATCTTTTATTAATAGAATGTCTATATTTTTAATTCAATTTTTTCAGGGTCTGTCCTTCATAAAAACTTCCTATCACAGAGATGTGGAAGCATATCACTCCCAAACAATGAGTACACATTACACAGTCCTCAGGTGAACAAGGTGTTTCCCCCATTTCCCTTCACTAAAAAATGACCCACTAAGGCAGTAATATTCTCCAGATGTGTAAGACAGGCTTGGAGATGGGAGCAGGGCAGCTTACGGGGCCTGGAAGGCGTGTGCCTCCCGATAGAAGCTCATCCTTCACATAATTCACTGGCTGCCTCTATTGACATTTTCAGCCCAGATCTTTCTCTGAACTTTAGAACCGCACATGCACTGCATGATGACTTCACATAATTATATACGAACCTGGCATGTGCCAGAAATTGGTGCCAAGATAAATAAGATAATGGCTGAAATGGTCATATAATTAGACAACTAAAGTTGTTGGTAGGAGGGAAATAAACACGGTATGGTGCGGAGCACAGAGTAGGGGCAACCCACCTGCATAGACTCCAATTAATTCAAAAATGTCTCACCTTGAAGTCATTAAACTGCCCCACTCAAACTTCTACCTCAAGAAACTAAAAGCAGAAGACACGTGTGAGAAAAATGGAGTTAGTTTAGTCAGGCCCTCTGGCCTCATATCTGGCTGGGTATGATTCAGCACACCCATTGTAAACAAGTTATGTAAGAGTAGTGTTAGTACACATGTGCGCCCGTGTACCCCGGGCTCCTTGCTGCTATTGTGTAGGTTGATATATAAGACAATGGCTTTGGACCACTGGTGGCTGAGTTTGTGTCTGAAATAAAGTATGTCTACTTTGCCCGCGGCTATTTGGTTTTTCTTTCGCTTACTTGACTCACGGCCTGTGCAAGACTAGGTATTGGGGTATGTGACCCAGCCCAACAACATGTAAACTATGGGGACCTGACATGACATGAGGACTAAGTTCCTTCAAAGCAACCCTAAACTAT
>NW_007794359.1:0-1551 GCF_000696425.1 Galeopterus variegatus | reverse complement strand
GGGTGGCCCACCACAGCCACCGCAATAACCATGGCTGCTGCAAAAGCAGCTAGACACCACAACTACCACACAGATGGTCCTCCAGCCACTGGAGTACATTGACACAAGGAGAGTCACCAGCAGAGACCAAAGAAAAGAAGAGGTTGTCTCTCTCCAAAAAGCCCATTCTAAAGTGGCAGAAGAAGCATCTGCTCTGTGATAATATTGGGGGACCTGATCACACCTCTCAGCATTGGATGGATGATCTAGGCAACAAATCAACAGAGTATCCATTACCCTTTCAGAAGGAGAGAAGAAATGTAGGGTAATTAAAGGGGGGAGAGGGGAGGGAGAGAGGGATGGGGTGAGATTGGACAAGGGGCATAAAGAATAAGTATGATTTGGGGCCGGCCTGTGGCTCACTCGGGAGAGTGCGGTGCTGATAGCACCAAGGCCGCGGGTTCGGATCCCATATAGGGATGGCCGGTTAGCTCACTGGGTGAGTGTGGTGCTGACAACACCAAGTCAAGGGTTGGGATCCCCTTACTGGTCATCTTTAAAAAAAAAAAAAGAAGTATGATTTGTAACAATATATATGTTAGTAATATGATTTGATCAATATATCTCAATGTTGAACCCCCAAAATATGTATAATCAATTTTGATTCAATAAAAATTAAAAAAATATATAAAGAAGCCTAATTCTCAATGTGACAGTGTTGAGAGTGCAGGAAATCCTATTACAGTAATTGAAAGGTGGGCCTTGAAGAGGTGATTGGATTGTAGGACCATGCCATAGTGAATGGATTAATAAAGGTGGTCAGAGGTGTGGTTCTGAGAGCTTTAAAAGGAGAGCATGTGAGAGCCTCTCTCTATCTTCTCTGACATTTTCTACCACGTGTATTGCTGTAAAGCCACCACCAAAGAAGACCCTCACCAGATGCGTTCCCTGGACTTTGGATTTCCCAGCATCTGAAATTGTATGCAATAAATTTTGTTTTCTTATAAAGCACCCAGTTCCACGTATTGTGTTATGAGCAACAGAAACAGAATAATACAATCACATATTCAACTAATAAAATAAAATGGAGACTTTCATGCACTGCTGGTTGGAAAGAAAATTGATTCTGCCATTTTGAGGGTAGTTGAAAAAGTACAGCTCCTATCATCCCAAAATTCCACCTCTAGATATCTACTGTCTTAGAGAAACTCTCACCCATTGATCCTCACATACATGAGAACATTCATTTGAATATAGTTTGTATTGGTGAAATTTTGAAAAGAACCTAAATTTCCATCAGTTAGAGAATGGATAAATAATATGTGGTATTTTCAACCAGCAATATTCTATGCGATAATTAAAATAAGTGAATATAAAATAAAAATAAACAAAAAATAAACAATATAAAATGTAAAAGTAAAACTGGATAAAAAGAACAAGTTTTAGGATAATACTAGAGTGAAAAAGCCTTCATTTAAGGTTTAAATTACACAAAAGTACTACACTCTATATGGTTATAAATGCTATATGGTTATAAATACACTCTATATGGTTATAAATATATTAATATAT
>NW_007794358.1:1347-1551 GCF_000696425.1 Galeopterus variegatus | reverse complement strand
AAATTAGAAATGAAAAAGGTGATATTACAACTGATTCATCTGAAATACAAGGAATCATTCAGACTACTATAAACAACTATACGCCAACAAATTTGAAAATCTTGAGGAAATGGATAAATTTCTGGACACACACAAGCTCCCAAAACTGAACCATGAAGACGTAGAAAATCTGAACAGACCGATAACAATAAAGGAGATCGAAGT
>NW_007794358.1:0-347 GCF_000696425.1 Galeopterus variegatus | reverse complement strand
CAAATCTCCCAAACTCATTCTATGAAGCAAACATCACCCTGATAACAAAACCAGGTAAAGATACAACCAAAAGAGAAAACTACAGGCCTATGTCCTTGATGAATATAGATGCAAAAATCCTCACTAAAATACTAGCAAACAGAATACAGCAACACATACGTAAAATTATTCCCCACGATCAAGTGGGATTCATCCCAGAGATGCAAGGTTGGTTCAACATATGCAAATCAATAAATGTGATACAGCATATTAATAAAATGAAACACAAGGCCCATATGATCATGTCTATAGATGCTGAAAAAGCATTTGATAAAATTCAAAATTCATTCATGACAAAGACCCTCTAT
>NW_007794357.1:0-1551 GCF_000696425.1 Galeopterus variegatus | reverse complement strand
CAGAAGCAAGTTGTTAATATTTTCCAGTTGCCATAACAGAAGACCACAGAATGAGTGGCTTACACAACAGAAATTTATTTTCTCACAGTTCTGGAAAATGGAAGTTTAATATCAAGGTACTGGCAGGGTTGGTTTCTGTTAAGGCCTCTCTTCCTGGCTTGCAGACAGCTGCCTTCTTGCTGTGTTCTCACATGGCCTTTCCTCTGCATGTGCAGAGAGAGAGAGAAAGAGAGAGAGATCACCAGTCCTAATCATATGAGGATCCCGCCCTTATGACTTCATTTAACCTTAATTATCTCCCTAAAGGCCCTATCTCCAAATAGCCACCTTAAGGGTTAGGGCTTCAACATATGAATTTCAGGGGTGCACAATTCAGTCCATAGCAAATCCTGAATCCCTGGTCCTGCAATAATATCCTGCCGTCTCTTATGGAATCCTGATCTCCATCCCTGCCTTGCACTAACAAGGAAACAAAATTGATAGATTTCATCAAAATTAAAATCTTCTACTATGTAAAATACCTGCTAAAAGGATGAAAAAACAAGATACAAACAGAAAATATTTGCAAATCACACATCTGATAAAGAACTTGTATCCAGAATATATAAAGAACTCTCTCAACTCAGTAGTAAGAAAACAAATAATGCAATTAGAATATGGGCAAAAGACTTGAATAGATGTTTGTCTAAAGATGATATACTAACAGCAAATAAATACATGAAAAAATATTTGACATAATTAACCTCTAGGAAGATGCAAATTAAAACTACGTGTGCTACTATTACTTGCCCATTAGAATGACCAAAACAAAAAATAGTGATAGTACCAAGTGCTGACAAGGAATGTAAAATGACATAGCCACTTTGGAAAATAGTTTGGCAGTTTCTTATAAAGTTAAATGTGCACAGACCATATGACCCAACATTCTCTTTCATGAGACTTTATCTTAGAGAAGTGAGAGTTATATTTACACAAAAACCTATGTATGAATGTTCACAGCAGCTTTGTTTCTAATAGTCAAAAACTGGAAACAACCCAAATTTCTTACAACAGATGAATGAATAAACAAATATGGAACATCTATGCTATAGAATACTACTAAACAGTGAAATGGAATTAAATATTGGTACATGTGACAGCTTGGATGGATATCAAAGGAATTATGCTGAGTGAAAGAAGCCAGTCTCAAAGGGTACATTCTGTATAATTCTATTTATATAATAGAATATTATATAAATGGAATCATACAGTATTTATGAATGGTATCAAAGGTGACAAAATCATAATGGTGAATGTTTACTTACATAATATTCTTTTTTTTTTTTTTTTTGTGAACGGTAAGGGGATCACAACCCTTGGCTTGGTGTCACCCGCACCGTGCTCAGCCAGCAAGCGCACCAGCCATTCCTATATAGGATCCGAACCCGTGGCAGGAGCGCCGCTATGCACCCAAGCGCCGCACTCTCCCGAGTGCACCACGGGGCCGGCCCCTACTTACATAATATTCTTTTTTTTTTTTTTTTTTTTTTTTTTTTTTTTTTTTTTTTTTCT
>NW_007794356.1:0-1552 GCF_000696425.1 Galeopterus variegatus | reverse complement strand
TCATTAGCATTCAGATATTCAGCCTTTTGCCAGGTGTCTGGCAATGTTTTAGGCACTTTACATTGTTGTAATAAAACAACAACCCTAAGAGGTAAGCAATATTGGTAACTCCATTCTAAAAATGAAGAAATGGAGGCACATATAGGTTTATTAAGCTGTCCAAGGTCACACAGCAAGTGATGAAGCTGGGACTGGGACAGTGGCACAGTGGCTCCAGAGGCCACAGTATTCATCTCTGTGCTGTGCTCTTTCCCAAAGGACATCTTGGATTAAGTCGCTTCACATCAAACGTGAAAATGTAGTCATTATTACTCTTTGTAATGATCAAATTTCACTTACCACTGCCTAGCATTTTTCAAGTAAGAAATTTCACTTACCACTGGCTAGCATTTTTCAAGTAACAGTGATAATCTTGGAAATTATTTAATTTTAAAAGTGGGAAAACAAAAACAAAATGTCAGCAGAATAGAATAAGGTAGTTCGGCACTAATAGTATCATAGATAGTTCAACAGGAAAGGATTCTGAGATTGTCCACATCAGTCCCTTTGTTTTCCAATGATCAAACTGAGACAGACTTGTAATTATATTTAGAAAATGCCTCAAACCCATGCCTTTTTACATTGAGCTTGGAATTTCTATGTGAGTATGTCACTTTTTGGAAACTAAGAACTGAAGTTCTATTTTGGATTACTGTCATTGCTGAAATAGCATATAAATAAAACATGTCACACTGTCTTTTCTCTTTTCGGTGTCTATTTTCTCTCCTTTGATTACCTAAGTCATCTCAAGAGTTTTGAAAAAGATACTAAATGATAATGCAGTGGCTGTTGGTAGTGATGAGTTAATTCAGTTCAGTTCAAAATTATTTGCTGAAAATTAGGATAGTGTATGTTTGTGTGTTAAGTATTGTGTTTTAGGCATAGGCAAGGATAAAATGGAGAGAATTATAGTCCCTTAAAAAGCTGACAGAGAATCAGACCCAGTAATTGTTGCAGGGAAAAATGTGTTAAATAATTCTGAAGTTATTTGATACAGTTCAAATTTCTGTTGCTTCAAATTTAATGAGAGATTCATGAAGATGGAACATCCTTTGAGACATGAAGAATTGAATGTCTAATAGTGCAGTTTCATCATATTGAATGAGAAATTTCAGAAGAGCTGTTATTTGAGTCTACAGAGATCATAACAGTTACTCGGCACAAATGCTAAAAACTGAAAGGACTGATTTTATGACAATTTATTTATTGAGAGTTTATCTCTAATCCCAGAGAGCAAGTTTTTATGAAAGCAGAAACCCTGTCCCTATTTGTCATTGCTCACTTCCGTGCCAAGAAGTCACGTAGTTTAAATTTGGAGTTATTCAATTTGTGGCCTTTGACTACTCTTCCCTTTAGAATATTCTCTAAAACTTACAGATAGAACCTTTTACCTGCAGGCCCAACAAGAATTTTCTGAGGAGAAATAGAATTGTCAAGGAAGGTATATTGGGATCTTTGGAAGAGGAGCTTGATAGATATTTAATAAATGTTTATTGTGTGTGAAGCACTGTGG
>NW_007794355.1:0-1552 GCF_000696425.1 Galeopterus variegatus | reverse complement strand
AAAAAAAAAAAAATTTAGGGAACATAAATAAATAAATTGATTAACTGATTAGTAGAATACTTCTCTAGTGTGTTTAATGCGATTGATAACTTTTTAATCAAACCAACACATTCTTAGCAATACCTTCAAAAATTGCAGCTATTTAAAAAAGAACAATGATTACTATAGTGATAGATCGAATTATAAATATACTTAAAGATCCTCGATTAATTCTGAAAAGTGTTTTGAATGGGAATGGAATCTTCTGAAATAGTTCTTGAAGGAAATTAAACACAGAAGTTCTTAAAGTCAATTAAAACTCTACTTTAGCAAACGTTTTTATATGCTACAACTATGGAATTTCTATGAAAATCTAAACTTATAAATATGGTGATTTTTATTAAAGAGATAATAAATGAGGGCCCTTTTTATGACACCGTATCTATGAATAACATTGATTGTACACTGCTGTCTTTGACATGTAAACACAAATTGTGTTTGATTCTCCCGACTGACTGGGTTTGAGAAGAAATCATTTGCCACATCAGTGTCCATGTATCAAGAACTAAAAGTTTTGTGCTTTATCTACTGCAATAAAGATGTCAAATTAAAAATGCAGCTGTAATTGGGGCTATCACCACTTACGTTTATGGCAGTCTACCTCCATTTCTCAAGATCCATCTAGTTTTCTGGTAGAACTAATCTCTTAATTTCTTTCTTCTTCCAATACTATTTCTTGTTTTAATATTTAATTATTGAATATTATTTATTCAGCCATAAAATAAAGGAAATCCTGCTATTTGCAACAACATGGATGAACTTGGAGGACATCATTTTAAATGAAATAAGCCAGACACAAAAAGACAAATATTATACAATATCACATATGTGAAATCTAAAAAGATGGAACTCATAGAAGCAAAGTAGAACAGCGGTTGCCCGTTGCTGAGAGATGGGGGAAATGAAGGAGATGTTGGTCAAAGGGTACAAATTTTCAGTTACAAAATGTATAAGTTCTGGGAATCTAATGTATAGTGATGCTATTTCTAATTTCCATATTCATTGAGGTAAACAAGGTCAGTTTCAGGATTTTCCTCGTGACCTTTCCTACCATGATTTCTCTTTCTTCATTCCCAGAGGTTTCGGGGACACATGGGGTACTAGATATCAGACTCATGAACCCAAATATTTCTCAGATCAGAGATGTGCATTTAGTCTTCTTTGTAGCTCCTCCAGATTTACAATTAGATTTTTGAAACAATTTTTCAGCAATTTTATCTTTCAAATATTCCATTGTAGCCCACGGTTTTCATGATTTCTTAGAGTTGACAGTCAGCTGCCCTGGGCCAACCATTTTATTTCTTAAAGTATCCTGTACTTACAACAGCAGCCATACGATTCATAATGTTATAGTCATGCATCACATAATGATATTTTGGTCAATGATGGACCATATATAGTGGTCCCATAAGATTATAATATGATATTTTTACTATATCTTTTCTATGTTTATATGTTTAGATACACAAATACTTACCATTGTGCTGTAGTTGCCTACCATATTCAGTACAGT
>NW_007794354.1:0-1552 GCF_000696425.1 Galeopterus variegatus | reverse complement strand
GTGTCCTCTGGGGAAACATAAAAGCAGATAAGAATTCTGTCATTCAAAAAACAGCGATCCCCATCACAGCGCCCCCATTTAGCCCTGACATGGCCTCAGCTATTGGTTTGACGTCATTGTTGGACTCTTCAAATGATCAGATGAAACACCTTCTGAAACATCATGGAAAATAAATCCTGCGGCCTGACACCTTGTGGTTTCTGGGGTTTCTACAATTGAACTAGCCTGTGCACTCTCTGGGGACTGGCCCCTACTCGCTTTTGTGCTCCCCACACTCCACATGAAGAGGAGGGCTTGATACGTGAAGCTTAGGCTGAAATGCAGCATAGAGTGGAGGATGGAAGAACACTGGCTTCTTATCTTCAGAATGGGAGCAGATCAGATTCAGCCAATCCAGTCATTCAGTGAGTGTGCAGTCTAGAAGTCTGAAAGGACACTGATGCTTGCGGGAAGATGGTGTGGAACACAGATTCACCAGAGCCCAACCAGGGCAGCAGTCAGAGAAGGTGTGGACAGAAATTTTCAGAGGCAGGACTGGTAGCACCCTGTGGCTTTAGAAGCTAAATACAAATCTTGATTTAGATTTGAATAAATTTTGGAAAACATAAGGAATAGGTTCGTAATGCAACTTAATTGTAAGAAGAGGCAAACATTAAAGCCTTGGAACGGAATTAACGTTAGACCTTTCTGGTTTGAAAGCCTAACTCATGCTGAAACAAGTACAGTGATGGGGTGTGCACACACATGCTCATATACACTCACATTCACACTCATGCAGACTCACTCAGATGCACACTCATGAACACTCACATTCACATTCACGCAGACTCACACTCGGACCTCACTTTCATGCACACTCACATTCACACTCATGCAGGCTCACACACACACACACGCACACACACTCACACAGGTGCATACACTCAGACCTCACACTCATGCACACTTGCATTCACACTCATGCAGACACACACTCAGATCTCACACTCACACACATGCATTCACACTCGTGCAGGCTCACACTCAGATGCACTCTCGTGCACACACACTCATGCAGGCTCACAGACACTCAGATGCACACTCTTACACATTCACACTCATGCAGGTTCACACACTCAGACCTCACACTCACACACACTCACATTCACACCCATGCAGTCTCACTCAGATGTACACTCATGCACACTCACACACTTACACTCAGATACACACTTACACTCATGCAGACACAAACACACATTCAGATGCACACTCATGCATATGTCACACACGCATGCTCTCCAACCTGGGCTGGGAGGCACCCTCAGCAGAATGCTTCCAGAGGTCCACCATTAGGCTAGCATCAGCAAACAAGCAGCCAGCAGCCTGGATGGAGTACCCACTGTGTGCTTGCAGTACCAAGGGTTGAGGATGTGATGCTGCATGGACCAGACGTGATTCTCTCTTTGTGGCCTGATGGAATTACAGGGAGGACAGGCATTACATGATGACATAATAAAATGTGCAGTTACAAGGATGTGACAGGCAAGCACTAAGTTAAGCATTTGGGAAA
>NW_007794353.1:0-1552 GCF_000696425.1 Galeopterus variegatus | reverse complement strand
ACAATAGCCAAGATATGGAACCAACCTAAATGTCCATCAATAGATGAGTGGATAAGGAAACCGTGGTATATATACACTATGGAATACTGCCATAAAAAAGAATGAAATACTCCCATTTGCAACAACATGGATGAACCTGGAGAAACTTATGTTGAGTGAAACAAGGAAAGCACAGAGGGATAAATACCTCATGTGCTCACTCATTCGTGGGAGCTAAGAGAGAAAGAAGGCAGGAAAGAAAGACCACAGTGGTCTCATGATCCAACAGAGGGAGTGAACATTCCTAGGGCTACAAATTGAAATTGAGGGGAGGGGGGAGGGGGAGGGAGGTTGGAGGATAATTGGAAGGGAACAAAGGGTACAAAAGCAATTTCTGGTAATGGGTATGTCCCCAATATGAATCTGGCCCCCGCATCATGGGCAGGAGAGGGGACAATCACCTTTTATCTCATGAGTATTTGAAATAAATAAATAAATAAATAAAAATAAAAAGGGGACTAAGGCTATCTACCCAGCCCCCATCCCTGAAGAGGTGGGCACAGCAGTTATGGCCGACAGTCAGGATTCTAAATGAGAGACCCTGCAAGGGCAGACCCTCTCCAGTGGAAGCTCTGTTGCATAGGGCTGCAGGACCTATACAACTGCAAATCACTACTAAAGATAAGCTTTTAAAACCAGGATATGGCAGGAACGGAAATATTCTCTTACCAGCCCCAACCTGTTTGCAACAGGGACAGACAGTACTATGGGAATGGCCTTGGAGAATAAAAGCTCCCCATATACACTGGGTAGGTTTAATAGGGCCTTGGGGAAAAGGATTAGAGGAAGGCCTGCAAGTTTCACCTTGGGTGACAAGTATCTGGCCTCCTCGAGTAAAGGTAACATGGCCTGGGACAGATAAGTGCTCTATTCCAAAGGGCACATTTGTATTATCATTATGGCCAATTATGAGTTCCCTATACTGTTACATGTAGAACCTACAGATCCAACAGTGTTGGCAGATAAAGTATGGCATCATAAGCCAGGTAAGATAACTATTCCTGCAACCATCCTTTCTCAGGATGGCAAACTGGCATGTATCTTACCAGAGGGGCGAGATGTTCCCCTATTGGTACCAAAAACTCTTCTGTCTTTTTGCCCATAGTGTTCTGGCTGCAGGCACTGCACCAGAGTGGCGTGGTCAGCATACCGGCCTGCTGAATATGCATTGAACTTCCCGTCAGTATGACTGCAGGATTTGCATGGAGGATCACAACAATGATGACTACTAACCGGACATATGCGGCTGACAGTTAAAAGGACAGAACTGCAAGCCTTAAGGCATATTGAACGGGCAATAGGTTATGTAAATATAAGGGTCAGTTATCCTCTCTAAGGGAACATTGCGGAAGATTCTGGACGCATAGATTGTAGGCAAGGGACCCTGAGGGGGTGGATTGTTGGGGAAATGGAACAATTTGGTCAGGCTCCCCTTGCCTCAGGGGCGGATAGGGGTGGTTCCATAAACATTGAGTGGGTGGGTGGAGAGCTAGTGTGCGTGCACGCCAATGTA
>NW_007794352.1:0-541 GCF_000696425.1 Galeopterus variegatus | reverse complement strand
CCCATAGATGGAGTCTGCCTCTTGGGAAGAGGGAGTTTATCTGGGGCTGACGCCCAGGGTGTGGCGGAGAGACGATCTGGGTGGGCTCCTCTTCCCTGCCCCCCCGACGCTGGCCGGGGCCTTCCCACACTGCCAGCCCCATCTGAGATCCGCGGGGAGAGTGGGATTGTAGGCCGGTCCACAGGCCCCGGGGTGCCCTGTGTCAGGTAAGCAAATAGCATGTCTCAGTGAGGAGCCACGCCAAACAGAGATGGCTGGCCTGCCCTCACTATGCCGGCCTTCTCCACCCCCACCCAAGAAAATGGAGGCAGCTTTGTTGTGGGCGCCTAGCCTGGTGTGGTGGGCTGGGGCCAGGCAGGTGGGGAGCAGTCGGGCTTCGCCCCGCAAGTGGGGCTGGGCTGGGGGTGACTCACAGAGTTCACAGAGTTGGGCCGGTCTGGCGCGCTTCACTCCACCTCTGCGCAGTCCTTTGCTGGCTTTCCTGGCTTTTGTTGTTTGGGCTGATCGCTCATTCCCGCAGCCGGGCTTGGGCGCTCTCAGG
>NW_007794351.1:0-1552 GCF_000696425.1 Galeopterus variegatus | reverse complement strand
TTGATTGATCCATTTATACTTTTTCACTGCAAAATAAGTCTGAGCCCTTAATTCAAATTTGACCCTGTAAGTGAGACATAAAATTCCCAGAGTTGGGCCGGCCCGGTGGCGCACTGGATAGGTGCGCCGCTTGGGAAGCGCGGTAGCGCTCCCGTCCGAGGGTTCGGATCCCACATGCGGACCGGTTCCCGCTCACTGGCTGCGCGAGGCACGGGAGCACGGCCGCGGGTTGCAATCCCGTTGCCGGTCCCCGGTCCGGTACGGGGGCAACACTGAGGGTTGCAATCCGTTGCCGGACACGGAAAAAGATAAAAAAGACAAAAAAATAAAATAAAATAAAATAAAATAAAATTCCCAGAGTCTTCTTCTAAACTTAGTACAGTCAGTAAATAAACTCCTCAAGGGAGAATTCAGCCCAAGAGCTGAACATGGACAACAGAAATGTCCATGTGGTGATTGTCCCTCGTTCCTGGGACACCTGAGAGTGGCCCCCAGGAGGGGCCTTTGTGCATCATGCTCAGCTCTGCCCTAGGCAGGAGGATGCCACTCGTGCCTGCAGTGACCCACAGGTCTCTTCCCAGGTGCATCTGTCCTTTGTATATGAGCCAGGCCAACATTCCTAATATGTAAAGAACAGCTTCCTGTGATGATGAAAAAGGTCATAGCTAGATTGCCCAGAGGCAGGGCTGCACATTGCTGGTCACAGTGTGCCCTTGGGCCACTGAATTCACCTCTCACTTCCTTTCCTTGTTGGTGAAGTTGAAATATGCAGCACACCCCACCCCCAGAATAGTGCCCAGCACATCACCAGGTTTCAAAAAATGGTAACTGGTATTATTATTGTTGTCATTGTGGTTTTTATTTATACCTGACTAAGGAAGGAGAGAGACTTGATTTGTTGGGTAATCTTTACAACCTGTATCTAGCTCTGATCATCTTCCTCTTATTAACATCTTTGTTTGAAAAGTAATGATGATGGACAGACAGACAGACAGCAGACTGGTGCATCCTCCTACTTGAGGGAATTAACAGTGGAACTAGCATTGTTTCTAAATACCTGAACCCCAAAGGCAATCTTGCTGTAATCAGGAGATTTATCTATCTGTGTATAAATATTTTGGAACTTTGAGTTCTGTGGTTTCATTGGGAACATCAGTCCTGTTGGAATGCTGTAAAGAGTAAATGAGAGAGTTTGAATAAGGGGGTTTCAGTCTTTTTTAACAGTAGGGCCAAGCTGAAATCATATGCAGAGCCACACAAGATAAAAAGTGTAGCTTTCCCAGATGAAGAGAGACCCACACCAACACACAGTGCCTGCTGCCCCCACCCTCTGCCTGGCAACATTTAAACTTCATTCTCAGCCCTCACTTACTAGTAACTGCTGGGTGATGGCTGCAGAAGTGCTCTGTGAAAAATAGTGCCATTACCTGCAGGGTTTATGGTTTCCAGGTGCCATAAGGGACTGAGATCCCACAGTGGAGAGGCTGGAAAGGGACCCAGGTCCAGGATGTACACTAGATCACACCAACTGCTCGAGTCCTGAAATTTTGTA
>NW_007794350.1:0-1552 GCF_000696425.1 Galeopterus variegatus | reverse complement strand
AGACTGGGATTGGCCTTTGTTGAGACCATTGATATAAGGAGGCCTCTGAATGGAGGCACTTGGGCTAGGAAGGCAGATCTACTTAAAAACATGACCAGCTTAAGTCTGGGCATTGATGGGTGAATTTTGTGGGCCTGAGCCTTGACTGCAACTCTCTTTAGAGACTGCAATGCACTTGCTTTGCCTCCAGTCTGTTGTGTGGATGGAAGCTTACTCTTTGAGACTTGTCCCATGAAACCGTTATGATCAACTCTGGCTGGTCCTGAGGGATCACACACAAGATTTTGTCCCAGAGCCAGATACCTCAGTTTTCCTTTTCATGTCTAATTTTACATAGTTTCCATTGTAAATTCTTCAATTTCACCAATCTTTTCTTGCACAACGCCTAATATACAATTACTATCACTAAATGTATTTTTTAATCTTGCACATTTTATTTTTCATCTCACTACTATTTGCAGTTTTAGAACAGTTTTCGTATCTACTTTTTAAATATACGAAATATAAATAGTTTTAATTTTACTGTCTGCTAATTCTAAAGTATGTGTTTGAGATAATTTGTACGTGGTTGATTTTTTAATCTCCATTATGTGTCAAATTTTAGAGCTTATATTCATAACTGATAATTTTTAATTGGTCACCAAATATTATAAATTTTACTTTTTTGGGGGGATTGGTATTTCTATAAATATTTTGAGTTTATTTTAGGACATAGTTATATTCTTTGGAAACAGATTGATCCCTTCAGGTCTTACTAGTAAAATTTATTAAGCTGAACTCAATCAATTCTCAGTCTAAGGATTCCTCATTCTTGAGGCAAGACCCTTTTTGTATTCTGTACCCAGTGCTTTTTGGATCATAAATTTTCTGGAGTGTCTAATGAGAACAGGCATTATTTCAGGCCCTGTAACCTCAAATATTTTGGACAGTTCTTTACTCAAGCATGTGCCTATCATTACTCATCTGAATAAGTGAGGTGCTCTCGGTGCAGAATTCTTTCTCTGTGGCTTTTGCCAGCGCAGCCTGTGAAGTACAGGCTGCTTGGCCTCCCCAGAATCACATATCTCCTCAATCAGAGAGCACATCTGAGTCCGTCTGGTTTTCTCATCCCTGTCCTGCTGCCTAGAAAATCTCTGACAGCAGTAATTTGAGGCAGGGGAAGGGATCAACTCATTTGGTTCCCATTTTCAATGTCATCCAAACTGTATGATTCTCTATATTTTATTCTCTATTTTTGTTTTTTAATGTTGATGGAGGATATATCTTGTTTCTGTTATTTCATCTCAGCCAGAAGTAGAAGGCAAGATATATTTCTTATATGAATATATTAAATGACTCGATTATTTCCATTGAATAGATCTGATGAATAAAAACAAAAAATGAATTTTTATTTTACCAGTGTGGCACATTACATAATATCACTTTGAAAAACATTGCTTCTAAGCTTTCAATTCTCTTAAGTTTGCAAAAGAGTATATATGTCGAGCAACAGAATGATTTTGGTTTTCAGTGTTATTCGACCTTTAGTAGCAGTTTGTTACTAGGCAGAAGT
>NW_007794349.1:0-1552 GCF_000696425.1 Galeopterus variegatus | reverse complement strand
TAACACAGGGCAGTCTGAAAGGCAGTGTAGTCCTTAAATAATGGTGTGTGACTTCTGAGGACACATGGCTAAAGGACCTCTATTTGGGGACGATTTGTGCATCCTTTTTACCGTAAGGCTCCACCTTCAGAGTGTTCTCATTTTCTCCGCAGATACATGCTCACATGTAATTAAAATATAAGTGGTGAGAATTTGGGGTGTTATAATGTGGAATTAGGGCCTAAAAGAGTAGGACATTTTTAGGAGTGGGCTATTGTATTCAGCCCTTTTCCTGTTTCTTTGTTTATTTGGTTGATTTTGTTTGGTTTTGGTTTTGGTTTTCACAATTTCTAAATTGAAAAATTAAGAACACTTCCAAGTTGGCGTGGAATTGGATTTCCATTATAATGATAATGTGTATTCACACAAGGTAAAAAATATTTGTAGTATCTTGTCTCCCCTTTAATAAATTTTATTGTGAACAGAATTGGTGGACCAGTATTAGCAGTTACAAAACAATTGAACAATACTGAAAAAAAAGTAAATGGCTGACAAATCTTAGTTGCAAAAGGTGGCAATACTCTCCCCTTTTTGCAACTGGGGAGAGGTGAGAGAAGGATATGGGCACATGATGTCATCACAGAACATTTTCTTCTCATGTGTCCCACGTGGAATCTATGTGAGTGGTTTTGCTTCTGTTTTGTTCTCTGTGGGCCTCTGAGAATCTGATTAGAGCTAAGAGTTCTCCTCCTAGGGAAATCACTGTCTGTGCTGGCACCACGTCACTCATGCAATGTGTGGGGTGGTGCTGCAGTAGGGAACCCAGACCTCTCTCAGTATTGAGACACTCTTCCTGCAGTCCAGGGCTGTGAGCTACTGACCCTGCAGAGCTACGTTTTTTTCCAGAAATTGCTGTTTGCTGAAGGCAGGTTCCCAGGGTGCAGCCTGAATTTAAGGACACCCTCAAGAAGGTGTCCAGCTTCTTGCTTTAACAGAGGACAAATCTGAAGTATGTTATAGCTTCAGAGCCCCAATGGTTTGTAAGATCTGTGCACCGTGCACAAACCCCACAAGTCGGGATGGCTCACCTCACAAAGACCACGAGACAGAGTCCGATGCAATCAAGCAAGAGGAGTTTATTTCCAGCATGCTGGGGTCACTCAGCATTCAAGACAAAAGCGACCCCAAGTTTACAATACAAGCACCTTTTATACAGTTTTTCTGAACAGATCTTGGTGACAGGATGAGTTGTTGGTTATCTGTGGCACCTTTAGATTTATGGGTAGGCTTTAGCAGGCTGGTACCCCAATTGATCTGTGGCAAGTTTAGATTTACAGGTAGGCTTTAGCGGGCTGACTAGCACCCCGATAAGGAACAGCACATTTCTCAATCGGTTATCTTCCCCGGGGTCTGGCCAGGTGGCCTTTAGATAAGAAACTAGCCAGTTCCTGGAATCGGGTGGGAGTCACTCCCTTCCTGGAATGTTTAGTTGTGCTTGGGCCCACCTGACCAGTATATGGCTTCTTAGGAGCTGCTTTACTTAAAATGATTTTAGCAAGCATTTGTTACAAAA
>NW_007794348.1:0-1552 GCF_000696425.1 Galeopterus variegatus | reverse complement strand
ATCCGAACCTGTGGCCTTGGTGTTATCAGCACCACACTCTCCCGAGTGAGCCACGGGCCAGTACAGAAATCTTCTGATTTTTAAACGTTGACAGCCAATTCATATGCCTTATTCCTAGCCAGCAGAATAAAATCTGGTCAATAGGCTGTTACTGTATGATCTGTGACATAGAACATATCAATTCAGCCTGTTTTCTGTTTGAACAAACTATTTCAAAATAAGGAAAACAGTACAAAACCAACCAACAAAATCTCCATGGCCCTTGAGGTTATCTTCTCCTTTGGGTGGCTTTTCACGAGAATCAGAACTGGTCAGACAACTTGTTCTTTGTGCCTTAGTGCTTTGCCTAAAGAAAGACAAGATTTCATTTAGCTTTGGAATTTTGGGGAGGATGGGAGGACAAAGCAGGTGTGTACATGTCCCAGGAACCCCTTCCTCTTTCTTTTCTGTTTATTCTTTCCCTCCTCTGTGTTGTAGTTGATGTGATTCTCTATCTGTAGAGTGCCTATTTTCCATTATTCCTTCTTATCTGCATCCTATCCAACTTTAAGACCACTGATCCAAGCTGGCTGTGACTTTTTTTCTTTTTTAAACATCACCTTGTCAACTGAAAAACTAAGTAGAATTTTTCAAATGTCTGGCACATATTTCTTTAGGACTTAACTGCTGTTGAAGTTACAAGAGAGGTATCAGATGTAGCTGTAGCCTGTAAAAATCTTATGGTCTGGTTGGCAGTAAGACCAATGAGTGCAACTTTTGCGGCATAGGTTATAACTGTAGAAGGATTTAGAGGAGGGGGTCAGGATGGGCAGGAAGGTGGGAAGGGCTTCCCAAGGAGGTGGAAAATGGGGGCAAGAGGAGATGGAGTCAGTTTGCTTTGTTAGGGGATGGAGTTGCATCAGGAAGGTTTTAAAGAGGAGATGAAGCACTTGAGTGTGTTGAATCTTTAAAGAGATGATGAACAGGAAGTGAAAGACTGTCCCCAAATAAAGGAGCAGGGGAGCAGAGGTGTAGAAGTATTGGAGTGGGTGGATTGTGTGGTCTTATGCTATAAGGTCACTTCCTGTGAGCCAGAGCCTTGTGAATGGTTTGGGTAGAGGAAGAACTGCACTTTTTACAACTAGGCAAGTACCTCCAATGAAAAGCAAACATGGCACTTGGGTTAGAGGGTACCGGGGAAAGGGTGGATTCAAATCTTTGACTGTCTTCTTGCCTCCACCCTTAGGGCCATACTGAGGAGTTCGGACTTCATCCTGGGGTGATGGAGAAGCCCCAAAGTGCTTTAAACAGGGGAGTCACCATCACATTTCAGGGGAGTGTCTGAAAATTCACTCAGGCTGCCCTGCAAAGATTGTTGGAAATGGATGACAAGATCAGGTCGCATGGTGATGGCCCTGTTTTGTTTGGCCCGAACAGTGTTTTAAGAGGTAGCATAACCAAGCAAACATCATGCTTGGTCTCAGCATGAGCAGCTTAGCATGTGTCATCTGACACCTGTCTGGTACCTGTAGTCATTTGAATTTGCAGCCCCTGGAGTAGATTCTGGTAGTAT
>NW_007794347.1:0-1552 GCF_000696425.1 Galeopterus variegatus | reverse complement strand
AAAAAGGTGCCATTATTATCATTTCCGTGTTGTAAATGATTTCATCTAGAGTTAGAGGAGACTCAGCCGAGAGCACTAGACTGGTAGAGTGGTAGAGAAAGGATTTGAACCCAGGTCTGCCAGCTCCCAAGACTGATAAGTGTGTGCACAGGGGCCTGGATTAAAGGCTCTGTTGCCATGGCAACGAGAGGGCTGTGATGAGTTTGGAGGAGCCAGGCATCCTGTGTGCTGGGCTGGGTGTGTCCCTGCCCCTAAAGACTTAGCCCTGTGTCAATCCGGTGCCCTCCAGCCCACCACCAGCTTCCTGAGAGCAGCCCCTGCCCCCCAGAGGCAGAAACTGCCAGAACAACCCATCAGTCTGGAGTCAAGGTTACCAAATGAAACAAATTTGCTGCCTGACAGCAGATGGCTGAGGCTGTCTTTCCCCTTCAAGCCCCATTACAGTAGATCTATCTGAGATGCAGCTGCATGGGGGAGAAGCGGCTTCCGCAGCTCTTGGCACGTTCTGTTGCCCAGCCAAAAACACAGTCCCCATTAGCGACGTCTAAATAATTTCTTTCTCAGGTTTTACTTGCAGGCCCCAAGTTAGCAAGGAAAGAACCACGACAGATCTTGTGGCTCCCTTCCATTTCTCCCTCTGAAGTTGGGAAAAGGACTCTCTCTTTCTCAGAATCTATTATTTAAGAGCAGTATTTAAAGTGAGAAGGTCAGAGATCAAGCAGAGTTCAGCACTAATTGGTGAGCAGAGTCTGAGTAATTAATTAATCTCCCTTTCACTCAGCAGGCCAGGCAGGCAGCCTGTTCCTTGAACCATGCATTAATTCACTGCAGCCCACAAAGATTTCCATCACGCCTACTTGTTTATTACACAGGGTGACAAGAGTCTGCTTGCCCTTTTTTCCTAGAAGGTGAGCTGCTGAGTGTTTCTGGAGGTCAGGGACCAGGCTGTACTCCTCTCTGTGCTTTGCACAAGGTCAAATGCAGAGTAGGTGTTTCTTAAATGTTTGAGGAGTGGAGGCTGGATTCATTTATTTATTTGATAAATATTCCACAGCTACAATGCACCATGCTCTGCTTTGGACTCTGGGTTTGTCTGATTTGGTGGACAACCAATAAAAAAGCAAAGGAAGACATTTGATGGTGCAAGCAAAGTGTCAGAGATTTCGGGTTCCCTTTTGACCAAGTCCCTTCCTTTCTGGCTGACTCCCAACTTCCTGTGCTCTGATATGAAGGGCCGTAGAGGACTTCTAAGACCCTATGTTTCCCTCTGAGGAAGAGTTGATAACCTTTGTCAGCATGGGTAGCCCTTCATGTGTTGCTTGCTGAGCACCAGATGTTAGATGAAAGTGATCAGTCTTGGGGAAATTAACTGTTCGTGCTGTGCACAGATAGAGGAGCAGATGTATTCATGGGTAAGCCCGTAACCATTGACAATGTCAAGGCAGGTGGGCTAGAAATAGCCACGGGCTGGACTCAGGCAGGCCTGGGCTTGAAGCCTAGTTCTGCTGCTTCTTAGCTGTGAGCTCTCCTGGAAGCTATACCTCCCGAAACT
>NW_007794346.1:0-1552 GCF_000696425.1 Galeopterus variegatus | reverse complement strand
TGAGCGGCCGGTCTGTATGTGGGATCCGAACCCTCGGCGGGAGCGCCGCCATGCTCCCAAGTAGCAGTGTGCCACCGGGCTGGCCCAAGTCATTGGTATTTTGATGGGATTGCATTGAATCTGTAGATAGCTTTGGATTGTATGGATGGTTTCACAAAGTTAATTCTTCCAATCCAAGAGCATGGAATGTCTTACCATCTTTTTGTGTCCTCTTTGATTTCTTTTAACAGAGATTTTTAGTTCTCATCATAGAGATCTGTCACCTCCTTGGTTAAGTTTATTCCTACGTATTTTATTCATTTGGTGCAAATGGGCTAACTTTCTTGATTTATTGTTCTTCTAGTTCATCGCTGGAGTAGATAAAGACTACCAATTTTTGTATGTTGATTTTGTATCCTAAAATTGAAATTGTTTATCATCTATAAGAGGTTTTTTTTTTTTTTTTGGTAGAGTATTTAGGCTTTTCTATAGATAGGATCATGTCATCTGCACATAGGAACAATTTGACTTCAATCTGGATGACCTTTATTTCTTTGTCTCGCCTGATTGCTCCAGCTAGTACTTCCAATACTATGTTAAATTGAAGTGGTGGGAGTTGGCATTCTTGTCCTGTTCCCATTCTGAAAGCTTTTCTCCATTCAGGACAATATTAGCAGTAGGTTTGTTGTACATGGCTTTTATTTTGTTATATACTTTCCTTCTATACTTAATTTGCTGAGAGCCTTTATCATGAAGGGATGTTGAATTTTGTCAAATGCTTTTTCTGTGTATATTGAGATAAACATATGGTTTTTGATCTTGATTTTGTTGATGTGGTGTATCACATTTATTGATTTGTGTATGTTGAATCATCCTTGCATCCCTGGGATGAATCCCACTGGATAGTGGTACATAATTTTTTTTGAAGTGTTGCTATATTCTGTTTGATACTATTTATTGAGCATTTTTGTATCTATGTTCATCAAAGATGTTCACCTATAGTTTTTTTGTTGTATCTTTCTCTAATTTGGGTATCAGGGTGATACTGGCCTCCTAGAATGAGTTTGGGAGAATGGCCTCTGTTTCACTTTTTTGGAATAGTTTGGAAAGAATTGGTATTAATTCCTCTTTAATGTTTTGGTAAAATTCAGAAGTAAAGCCATCTGGTCCTGGGCTTTTCTTTATTGGGAGATTGCTGATTACTCCTTCAACCTCATTGCTTGTTACTGGTCTGTTCAGGTTTTCTATTTCTTCTTGGTTTGGTTCAGTTTTGGTCATTTGTATGTGTCTAGAAATTTACCCATTTCCTCTGGGTTTTCAAATTTGTTAGTATATAGTTTGTAATAGTCTCTAATGATACTTTGTATTTCTGTGGTGTCAGTTGTAATGTCTCCTTTTTCATTTCTAATTTTTTTATTTGGGTCTTCTCTTTTTTTAGTTAGCCTATCTAATGGTTTGTCTATTTTGTTTATCTTCATGAAAAACCAAGTTTTTCTTTCATTGTACTTTTGTATCATTTTTTGGATTCCTATTTCATTTAGTTATGCTGTGATTTTTATTATTTCTTTCCATC
>NW_007794345.1:0-1552 GCF_000696425.1 Galeopterus variegatus | reverse complement strand
CCCCCCCCCACTTTTTTTTTTTAATCTCAAACCATATGGCTCTTGGGCATCTGATTCAGGGAGTTACACTGTGTTCTCTCTATGGATGAGAGAGGGGGAAAAACGGAAAGTAAAATCAACCTAAGTTTTTACCAAGGAATTTCAGTACAAGAGTAGGGATTTTGAAAATTGGATTGATGCCAGAGGTGTCCAAGAAATTCCTTTGTTGGAGTGTGTGTGTGTGTGTGTGTGTGTGTGTGTGTGTGTCTGTGTGTGTGTGTGTCTGTGTGTATTAGATGTCTTAATTCTATTCAACATATATGTATAAGACCACTGTGTTACATTCCACTGATACAGAGATACAGAGACCATCATTCCCATGCATAAAGCACTCCCATTCTACTTATTTAAATTAATTTGTTCTTGATTCAAATTATAATGGGTATGTATGAAACATTCAGGGTAAAGGGCAAATTCCCAATTGTGGATAAAAACTGTATTTGGACTTCAAGAAGACTGATACTAACTCTTTCTTTGTCTCCAACATGTTCATGGCTCCTGCTCTAACCATGTACCTACATGGTCTCAGTACACGCAGGTGAGTCTGGATGGGTGGGCCAAAGGGGGGCTGGATGGGAGAGGACACAAACTCTGATGGAGGAAAGGAAGACCTGCCAGACTAGGCATTTCAAGCCTATCCTTCAGGAGTAATTGTAGAGGGTAAAAAGGTCTTTTTAGCTTTTGTGTCTGCAGAGACTCTGGTGGGGATGAGAAAAGTAAGGGCTTTGAACTGTGTATCTTTGGAGGAGCAGATGAGATGTTCACTTCCAGTGACATGGGAAGCATGTGGAGAGTCAGGAAACAGGATATGTTTAATATGAAGGAGGAATACTGTGAAGGATGGAGGAGGCCTCAGGTCCTTCTTGCTTTCAGCTTTCAGGTAGTTAGAGCTACCTTCCCGTTCTTCTCCAACTATTTCTCCGTGCCATTGACCCAGGCTATAGTCTAGAATCATTGCCCCATGTCACATAGACAATTAAATTTATGCTCTAGGAACTCTATCCTAGCCCCCAGTGATAAAATCAAGTAGATTTAAATGAGTTGATGAGCCTTAGTAGACTTAGCCTATGAGGAAAAGAAGCCACAGGATAGTAAAGAAAATCTGACTCTAAGATTCTTGTACACAGAATACTGCAACTATCCTCCAGTGTTTGGCACCTGTAAGTTAACTCTGAACAGATACTACTACAACACTCTGACATTTGTATGTGAGCCATTCGTCTTCTCTGGCTGTGGAGGCAACAGAAACAACTTCAAGCAAAAATATATCTGTGAAAAATATTGTCTTCCTCAAAAGTAAGTTTCTTGGTACCTCACCCCAACCCTAGTGACACCAAATACCAGGAATCGTGGTTGTTCAGGAACAAAGCAAGTGAGAAGCTAGGGAAAATGGGCAAGAGGGCAAGAAATTATACCTGAACTGGGATAGTCATTCATAGGCATAAATTTCTGTGTCTTGGGTCACTTAATCCAACAACACTCTTTTGAAATTGTGAAAATGGAAGCTCAGGGG
>NW_007794344.1:0-1552 GCF_000696425.1 Galeopterus variegatus | reverse complement strand
CACTGACTTTAGCATACATCACTGGTGGAACTTGCCTACAGCAATTATTACTGTTGTGTTTACCTAATGGTGATTTTGTGTTTCCCTCATTCCTTCTACATTTATAATTGAAATTTTTCTGTAAAGAAGAGATGTTCCTTCTTCCGCATTTCTAAAACACTGTCTTCGGCAGTGTTGGCTTTATTCTCAGGCCACGCCCCACACGCCCTGCTGTTCTTAGGTCAGTGGTTCTCACCCTGAGGAGCCCCAGCAGCAAAAGACTCACTGAAGCTGATTGGGCCAGGTGTCCTCGTCTGAACCAATCACTGTGGCTAGGGCAATACAATGCTTTGATTGGCTAAGGCCTGAATCACATGACACCAGTGGGTGGTTCCCCAGAGGAAAATGGATACTTACACCAGGGAAAGGTGAGTGGTCTTGCTGCATGACAGAATACAGCTGTTCATATCACCTCATACTGTCTTAAAAACTATTGTCTTTTGTGGGGTTAGACTATTTTTATTCCAGGAGAATGTAAGCTCTGTGACAGCAGGGACATTGTCTGTTTTGTTCACTGCTGAGATCCCCAGGACTCATAATGGTGTGTGCAACAATATAGATACTCGATAAATAATTGCTGAATAAATTCAGGAGTTTGAGCTAATTGTTGGAAATACTAGACACCTGGCTAATGATTATTGGATGTTTATGAGTGCCATGGACTGTTCTAAGCAATTTACACATTTACACTCAGTCATTACACAATTCTGTAGTAAGTACTGTTATTATCACCTGCATGTAACTAACGAGGAAACTGAGGCACAGGGAAGTTACACAGTAAGTAGCTGTAAGGATTCAGACCAATGCATCTGGCTCCAGCGATATGTACTCTTATGCACTATCTCATAGTGCTATATGGAAAGTCCCTGAGTCGGACTTTTCAGAGCAAGCCAATTTCCCATCCTACACTTTCCACACATAGAGAGTCCTTTACCTTCAGGTTAAAAGTTTCTCCAGCTTTCCTTGACACTCATAGAGCAGTGGAGGCGAGTGATTATATGGGGCATATGAGCATCTCCTGTTCTTTGTCTTAGCTGAGAATTGAATGAGATACAGCTTCCTATCTGGAAGATCACAGGAGGGCTGAGTTTTCATATATGGCCTATTTTTTATTCTACTCTTTATTTATTCACACTTTACTGAACAAGATCAGTCTGGAACATCTTGTGGTTCCTGAGAATAAGGAAATGCTTAGAAAAGGATGGGGCATATCAAACGGACACAACAGCCAACTTGTAGGAGCTCCCAATGGCTGGAACAATTTAAGCAACAACATAAAATAATGATAATATTGGATTATAATCCATGGGATAAAATAAATACCCATGAGTTTCAGCTGAAATAAATAATTGAATTTTTAAAAATGCGGAAGAAGGAACATCTCTTCTTTACAGAAAAATTTCAATTTATAAATGTAGAAGGATTGAGGGAAACACAAAATCACCATTAGGCAAACACAACAGTAATAATTGCTGTAGGCAAGTTCCACCAGTGATGTATGCTAAAGTCAGTG
>NW_007794343.1:0-1553 GCF_000696425.1 Galeopterus variegatus | reverse complement strand
AACTCTAACCATCACCACCCTGACTTGCTGGAACTAATAAATGAATTCAGTGCAGTTTCAGGATACAAAATCAACACACAAAAATCAATATCATTTCTGTATGCCAATAACAAAATCTCTGAAAAATAAATAAATAAATCTCATTTACAATAGCTACAAAAAAATGAAATGCCTACTAGTAAATTTAACCAAGAAGATGAAAAATCTCTACAATAAGAAATATAAAATGTTGATGGAAGAAACTGAAGAAGACACAAATAAACAAAAAGATATCCCATCTTCACAGGTTGAAAGAAATATCATACAAATCTCCATCCTGCCCATAGCAATCTACAGATTCAACACAATTCCTATCAAAATACCAATGATATTCTTCACATATATGGAAAAAAATATTAAAAGTTTATATGGAACCACAAAAGACCTAGTATAGCCAAAGCTGTCTTAAACAAAAAGAACAAAGCTGGAGACATTACACTACCTGACTTTAAAATATACTGTAAAGCTATAGGAACCAAAACAGCATGGCACTTTCATAAAAACAGACTAATTGAACAGAACAGAGAGCCCAGAAATAAATCCACATACTTAACAGCCAACTTATTTTCAACAGTAGTGCCAAGAATATGAACTGGGAAAAGGACAACCTCTTCAATAAATGGCACTGAGAAAAATGGATATCCACATGTGAAAGATTGAAACTAGACCCTTATTCCTCACCATACATAAAAATCAACTCAAAATGGATTAAAGGCTTAAATTTAAAGTCCAAAAATATGGAACTAGTAGGTGAAAACATAGGAGAAACACCACATGAAACAGGAATGGGTAACACTTTTTTGAACAGGCAACAAAAGCAAAAATATACTAAAAAGCTTCAGCACAGCAAAAGGTAACAATTAACAAAGTGAAAAGACACCTACGGAATGGGAGAAAGTACTTGCAAACTGCTCATCTGACAAGGGGCTAATATCTAGAATATATAAGGAACTCAAACAACTCAACAGCACAAAAACAAATAACTCAATTTAAAAAAATGGTTCAAGGACCTGAATAGAGATGTTACTCAAAAGAAGACATACAAATGGCTAATAGGCACATGAGAAAATGCTCAACATCATTAATCATTAACAGATGCAAATTAAAACCACAATGAGATATCATCTTATTCCAGTTAGAATGGCTATTATCAAAAAGACAGAAATTAAAAAATGCTGGCAAGGATGTGGAGAATGGGGAACTCTCATGCATTGTTGGTGGGAATGTAAATTAATACAGAAATTATGGAAAACAGTGTGGAGTTTCCTCAGAAAACTAAAAATAGAACTATCTTATCATCTAGCAGTCCCAGTATTGGTCATATACCCAAAGGAAATGAAATATCAAAAAGACTCCTGGGCCGGCCCGTGGCTCACTCGGTAGAGTGCGGTGCTGATAACACCAAGGCCCCGGGTTCGGATCCCATATAGGGATGGCCGGTTCACTCACTGGCTGAGCGTGGTGATGACAACACCAAGTCAAGGGTTAAGATCCCCTAACCGGTCATCTTTAAA
>NW_007794342.1:0-1553 GCF_000696425.1 Galeopterus variegatus | reverse complement strand
AAAAAAACCCTCTAAAATTTACAAAAGACCCCAAATAGCTAAGACTATCTTTAGCAAGAAGACAGTTATAGGCATTATACTTCCTTTCTTCAAAATATATTACAAATCTACAGTAATCAAAATAGTATGGTACTGACATAAAAACCCACATAGAGACCAATGGAACAGAATAGAGAGCTCAGAGATAAATCCAGAACTATGGTTAACTGATCTTCAATAAGGGTACCAAAAGTACACAATGAGGAAAGGACAGTCTCTTTGATAAGTGGTGATGGGAAAACTGGATATCCACATAGAGAAGAATGAAATTAGACCCTAATCTTACATCATATACAAACATAAACTCCAAATGGATTAAAGACTTAAGGGCACAACTTGAAAACATAAAACTATTAAAAGAAAATGTAGGAAAAAAGGCTTCTTGTCATTGGTTTGGGAAATAATTTCTTGAATATGACAGTAAAAGCACAGAGCAAAAAAGGACAAGTGGAGTTACATCGAACTAAAAAACTTCTCCACAGCAAAGCTAGCAATCAACAGAGTGAAAAGAAACCTATGGATTTAGAGAAAATAACCCAATTAAAAAATGAGCAAGGAACTCTTTTTCTGCTAGTTCATTATTGGAATATAAATACATTACTGATTTTTATGTGTTGATTTTGTATCCTGCTACTTCACTGAGATTTATCAGCTATAAGAGTTTTTTTTTGGAAGAGTCTTTTGGTGGTCCTGTATATAGGATCATGTCATCTGCAAAGAGGGACAGAATGACTTCATCTTTTCCAATCTGGATGCCCTTTATTTCTTTCTCTTGACTGATTGTTCTGGATGGTACTTCCAATACTATGTTGAATAAGAATGGTGATAGTGGAATCCTTGTCTTGTTCCTGTTCTTAAGGGAAATACTTTCAGCTTTTCCCCATTCAAGATAATATTGGTGGTGGGTTTGTCATATATGACTTTTATTGTGTTGAGATACTTTCCTTCTATACCTAATTTGCTGAAAGTGTTTATCATGAAGCGATGCCGAATGTTGTCAAATGCTTTTTCTGCATCTATTGAAGTAATCATTTGTTTTTTGTCCTTCATTTTGTTATGTGGTAGATTGCATTTATTGACTTGCATTCGACTTGCATATGTCAAACCAGCCTTGCTTCCCAAGGATGAATCCCACTTGATCATGGTGTATCATTTTTTTCATGTCTTGCTATATTCTGATTGCTGTTATTTTGTTGAGGATAATTGCATCTATGTTCATTAGAGATATTGACTTGTAGTTTTCTTTTGTTGTTGCATTTTTTTTCTGGTTTTGGTATCAGGGTGATGCTTGCCTTTTGGAATAAGTTTTGGAGAGTGGCTTCTATTTCAATTTTTTGGAATAGTTTGAAAAGAATTGGTATTAATTCCTTTTTAAAGGTTTGGTAGAATTCATCAGTGAAGCCATCCTGTCCTAGGCTTTTCTGTGTTGGTAGACCACCAGTTACTGTTTCAATCTTGTTGTTTGTTATTGTTCTGTTCAGGTTTTCTATTTTTTCTTAGTTCTGCCTTAGTGG
>NW_007794341.1:0-1553 GCF_000696425.1 Galeopterus variegatus | reverse complement strand
GCTGCTGCGCTCCCAGCACCGCCCTCTCCCACGTGCGCCACGGGATCAGCCCTCGCTTCTTTTTATATAGCATAATGCTTTCAAGATTCATCCAAGTTGTAATATGTATCAATACTTCATTTCTCTTTATGCTTGATAATATTCCATCTTATAGACAGACCACATTTTATTTATCCATCCATCAGATGATGGATATATGGGTTGTTTCTACTTTTGGCTATTTTGAATAATGCTGCTAGAACATCCATGTACAAGTTCTTGTGTTGCCAAATGTTTTCAATTCTCTTGGATATAGTCCTAGGAGTGGAATTACTGGTTCATACGGTAATTCTATGTTTAACTGTTTGAGTAACTGCCAGAATATTTTCCAAAGTGGCTTGCACCATTTTCAATTACTAGCACTGTATTAGGATTCTGATTTCCCCATGTCTTCACCAACACTTGTTATTATGTGTTTTTTAAAAATTCTAGCCAGCCTAAATGGGTGTGAAGTGGCATCTCATTGTAGTTTTGAACTGAATTTCCCTAACAGTGTGGAGCATCTTTTCCTATGCATACTGGCCATTTGTATTTCTCCTTTGAAGAAATGTCTATTTAAATCCTTTATTTTAAATTGAGCTATTAATTTTTTTTATTGTTGAGTTACAGCATTCTTTGTATATTCTGGATGCTAATCCTTTATCAGATATATGATTTGCAAATATTTTTTCATTCTGTGGCTTTTCTTTTCAGTGAAAAGTGACAGAGGATATTATGGACCAAATGTTTGTGTCCCCCAAAATTTGTATGTGGAAACCCTAACCCCCAATGTGGTGGTATATGAAGATGGGGCCTTTGGGAGGTAATTAGAGTTAGATGAGGTCATGAAGGTGGGACTCTCATGAGTGGATTAGTGCCCTTACAAAAAGAGATACCAGAGAGCTTGCTCTCTCTTTTCACCATTTGAGAACACAAGGAAAAGCTAGCCATCTACAAGCCAGGAAAAGAGCTCATACCAAATCAGTGAGCACCTTGATTTTGGACTTCCCAGCCTACAAAATTGTGAGAAATAAATTTCTGCTATTTAAGTCATGCAGTCTATGGTATTTTGTTATGGCAGCCTGACTGACTAATACAATATCCTTTGAAGTAAAAAATTTTTCATTTTGATAAAATCTAATTATCTATTTTTTCTTTTGTTGCTATGCTTTTGGTATTTTATCTAACGAACCACTGAAGATGTACAACTATGTTTTCTTCTAAGAGTTTTTATAGTTTTAGCTCTTACATTTTGGTCTTCGACTCAGTTTGAGCTAATTTTTGCACATGGTGAGAGATATGAGTCCAACTTATTATTCTGCATGTGGAGATCCAGTTGTCTCAGCACTATTTTTTGAAAAGACTATTTTCCTGTCAATGAATTGTCTTGGCACCCTGTCATAAAACAGTTAACCATAAATGTGAGGGTTTATTTCTGGATGTTCAATTCTATTCCACTGACCTATATCTATCCTTATGGCAGTAACACCGTCTTTATTACTGTACCTTTACAATAAGTTTTAAAAAAAAGAAGT
>NW_007794340.1:0-1553 GCF_000696425.1 Galeopterus variegatus | reverse complement strand
TAGCCAGGTTATTTGTGTTCTTGCTATTGAGTTGTTTGAATGTCTTACATAATTTGGGCATTAAACCCTGATTATATGCATAGCGTGCCAATATTTTTTCCCATTCTGTCTCTTTACTCAGTTGATTGTGTTTCTTTGCTGTGCAGAGGCTCTTAGGTTTTGAAAAAGAGAGAAAGTGATTACATAATGATAAAGAGGTCCATTCAATAAGAGATTGTGACAGCTGTTAAAAGATATGCACCCAACATTGGAGCATCTAAATATATAAAGCAAATATTAATAGACATGAAGAGAAAGACAGACTCCAATACAAAGTAGTAGGGGACTTTAACAACTTATTTTCAGCAATGGAAAGTTAATCGAGACAGAAAATCAATTTGGACACATTGGACATAAACTACACTCTAGATCAAATGGACCTAACAGACATATACAGAACATTTCTTCCAAAACCACAAAATATATGTTCTTTCCAACTGTACATGACACATTCTCCAGCTCAGATCACATGTTAGGCAAAAAAACAAGTCTTAACAAACATAAAAAGATTTAGATCATATCAAGTATCTTTTCTGACCACAGTGGTATAAAAATAGAAATCAATAACAGAATGAACTTTAGAAAATTCACATATACATAAATATCAAACAACATTCTCCTGAACAAACAGTTGGACAATAAATAAATTAAAAAGGAAACTTAAAAAAAAATGAGACAAAAAAAGGAAACACAATATACAAAACCCTATGGGATACAACAAAAGCAATTGTAAGAGAGAAGTTTATAGCAATAAACACCTATATCAAAGAAAAAGAACTCAAATAACCTAACATTGCACCTCAGAGAACTAGAAAAGCAAGAACGAATTAAGCCCAAACTTAGTAGAAGGAAGTAAACAATAAAGATAAGAAGAAACATAAATGAAATAGAGATTAAAAAATAATACAGATGATTAATAAAACTAAGAGTTTGTTTTTTGAAAAGTTCAAAAAAATCATACAAAGGCACAACAAAAAAAGAAAGCTGCAGGGCAATATCCTTGATGAATTGTTGAATTCATCTTGATGAATTGAGATGAATATCTTGATGAATTGAAAGGATTGTTCAACCTTTGCAAATCAATAAATGTGATATACCACATCAACAAAAGCAAGGATGAAAAACCATATGATTATCTCAATAGACACAGAAAAAAACATTTGACAAAATTAAGCATCCTTTCATGGTAAAAATTCTCAATAAATTAGGTATAGAAGGAAAATATTTCAACATAGTGAAAGCCATATATAACAAACCCACCATCAACATCATCCTGAATGGGGAAAAACTGAAAACTCTTCCTTTAAGAACGAGAACAAGACATGGATGTCCTCTTCAACACGGTATTGGAAGTACCAGCCAGAACAATTAGGCAAGGTTAGAAAAAATTGGCATCCAAGTTGAACATATGAAGTTAAATTGTCACTGTTCACAGGGCAAGTGACATGATCCTATACAGAGAAAAACCCATAACTTCTACCAAAAATCTCCTAAGGATGATAAACAAATTCAGT
>NW_007794339.1:1345-1553 GCF_000696425.1 Galeopterus variegatus | reverse complement strand
AGACTGATCTCATCGATCAAAGTAAACTCATCAGACCAAGCACATCGATCTAAGTAAACTCATCGGACCGAGCTCATCGATCAAAGTAAACTCATCAGACCAAGCACATCGATCTAAGTAAACTCATCGGACCGAGGTCATCCATCAAAGTAAACTCATCAGACCAAGCACATCGATCTAAGTAAACTAATCAGAGATTAAGTAAACT
>NW_007794339.1:0-355 GCF_000696425.1 Galeopterus variegatus | reverse complement strand
CCAAGATGTTCGATCTAAGTAAACTCATCAGACCAAGCACATCGATCAAATTAAACTCATCAGACCAAGCACATTGATCAAAGTAAACTCTTCAGACCAAGCACATCGATTAAAGTAAACTAATCGGACAAGGCTCATAGATCTAAGTATACTCATCAGACCGAACTCATTTATCTAAGTAAACTGATCAGGCCGAGCTCTTCGATCTAATTAAACTCATCAGACCTAGCTCATCGATGTAAGTAAACTCATCAGACCAATCTCATCGATCTTATTAAACTCATCATACCAAGGTCATCGATCTAAGTAAACTCATCAGAGAAAGCTAATCGACCTAAGTAAACTCATCAGACCG
>NW_007794338.1:0-1553 GCF_000696425.1 Galeopterus variegatus | reverse complement strand
CATGATGTTAGACAACTTGGACAGGTGAAGTGGGCCCTTATCAGCTAAAATAAAAAGAATTAAGTTTATCATTATAGAGGATTTAAGCAGAGAGAAGATATAATCTAATTTATAATTTTATGGTTATTTTGGCTGGCCTGTAGAATAATTTGAAAGCGTAAATAAGAGTAAAACTAAAAATACAGATTAAGAGGCTATGTAGTGCAATTCATAGGCAAATAAGTGATGGTAACTTGTACGAATATGGCATCGGGGAAGAGGTAAAGAAGTAAACAGATGCAAGGTTTATTCTGAAAGTAGAACTGACAGAACATACTGATGAGTTGAAAGACAAGAGTAAGAGAAATTTTAGATTTATTATGGGTTATGAAGCCTGACTTTAAAAAGTTGATAGTTTTACTAGAACTGAAGGGGAAATAAGTTTGGGGAGGGCTAGTAGGGATAAATAATTGGATTTACACATATTCATTCAGAGATGGCTGTGAAGCATCAAATCAGAGATGTCAAATGTGCAGTAGAATATATAAGTTCACAGGAGAGGATTACACCAGAGAGTTAAGTTTGAAAATTGTCAGAATATATATGCTATTTAGAAATATGGAAAAAGATGAAATTACTTAAGAAGAGAAGGTAGTTTGGAGGTAACGTTTCATTCACATAACCTGAGGCGATGCATCTTTTAGAACTACGGTGAAAAGGTTGGAGCCAGAAGAAATGTTTGAGAAGAAATACTAAAGAAAGCACATTAATAGTTGGCTGAAATTTCATAAAACTAAGAGATGAGCATTTCAGTAAGGAGATAAAGGTCAGTTCTCAGGAAAGCTGCCAAGTGGTAGAATAAAATGAGGTCAGAAACGTATTCATTAGATTTTTCAAGATGAAAGCTTTTAGTGTTCTTTAGAAAAGCTGTTTTTTATGGACTGATTGGAACAGAAAGCACATAAACCAGATCATAGTGGGTTAAAATGAATTGACGTTGAAAAATTAGGAACAACTACTTTGACAATTAGAGGTCAGAAAAAAAAAAGAAAAATACAGCATGAAATAGTATTTGCAAAAGGGGGAGGAATCAAGAAAACGAATTATGGCTTTTATTTTGTTTATTCGGTCTGGCTTGATTATTTTATTTTAAAAAGGAGATTTCAGAGTTAATAGGTATCCTTGTGGCATGCATCAGGAAAGAGGCAGAGCCTTGATAATGTAAAAGTGAAAGAGAAAACATGAAGATAACGTTCCCTTGATAAGGGAAAGGAGAGGGCTTTAGAGCATAAATGGAAGAATTGGCTATTGGTGGAAGGAAAGACACATCAACTTGAAACAGATGGGAAGAAAAAAGGAACGGCAAATGCGGGGGAGGGGAATACTGACTTTTTTTGACACAAGATGTGGAAAGTTTATTTGAAATACTAAATTATTTTTCACTGGTTATGAATATTCATGAGATACAAAGTTGATTGTCACCCTTCGTGCCCAAGATGTGAAGGCCAGATTCATATGGGCAGCATACACATTACCACAAACTGCATTTGTACTCCGTGTCCCTCACCCAATCA
>NW_007794337.1:0-1553 GCF_000696425.1 Galeopterus variegatus | reverse complement strand
AAAAAAAATACTCAGCATTAAAAAAGAACTAGGTAACGGTTCATATAACAATATGAATAAATCTTTTATTTATTTATTTATTTCGAATATTCATGAGATACAAAGCTGATTGTCCCCCCTTCTGCCCATTCTGTGGGGGCCAGATTCATACTGGGAGCATACCCATTACCAGAAATTGCTTTTGTACCCTTTGTCCCCTTCCAATTATTCCCCAACCTCCCTCCACTCCCCCTCTCCCCTCACCTTCAATTTGTAGACCTAGGAATGTTCCCTCCCTCTGTTGGTCTTTCTTTCCTGCCTTTCTTTCTCTCTTAGCTCCCACAAATGAGTGAGCACATGAGGTATTTATCCCTCTGTGCTTTGCTTGTTTCACTCATCATAAGTTTCTCTAGGTTCATCCATGCTGTTGCAAATGGGAATATTTCATTCTTTTTTAAGGCAGAGTAGTATTCTGTAGTGTACAGTTTCCTTATCAACTCATCTATTAATGAACGTTTAGTTTGGTTCCATATCTTGGCTATTGTAAACAGAGCTGCAATAAACATGGGAATGCAGGTATCCCTTTGACATGATGATTTCCATTCCTCTGGATATATACCCAGAAGAGGGATTTGCTGGATCATATGGAAGATCTATCTGTAGTTGTCTGAGAAACCTCCAAATTGTTTTCCAAAGTGGTTCTACTAATTTTCAGTTCCACCAACAGTGCAGGAGCATTCCCTTCTCTCCACACCCTCGCCAGCATTTGTTATTCTCCATCTTTTTGATCATAGCCAGTCTAACTGGAGTGAGGTGGTATCTCAATATGGTTTTAATTTGTATATCCCTGATGACTAGTGATGTTGAGCATTTTTTCATGTTTTGTTGGCCATTTGTATGTCTTACCTCTGAAAAATGTCTATTTAGCTCCTTTGCCCATTTTTTACTTGGGTCATTTATTTTTTTACTGTATAATTGCTTGAGTTCTATGTATATTCTGGATATTAGTCCCTTCTCAGATACATAGTTGGCAAAAATTTTCTCCTACTCTGTAGGTTGTCTTTTCGCTCTGTTGATTGTTTCTTTTGCTGGGCAGAAACTTTTTAGTTTGATATAGCCCCATTTGTTTATTTTTCCTTTTGCCACTTTTACACTCTGTTGATTGTTTCCTTTACTGTGCAGAAGCTTTTCAGTTTGATATAGTCCCATTTGTTTATTTTTTCTTTTGCTGCTTGCACTTTCAGGCTCATGTTCATAAAGTCTGTGCCCAGACCTAGTTTCTGAAGTGTTTCACCTATATTTTCCCTTAGTAATTTTATGGTTTTGGGTCTTATACCTAGGTTTTTAGTCCATTTTGAGTTGATTTTAGTGTATAGTGAGAGATGCATATCTAGTTTCATTCTTCTGCATATGGATATCCAGTTTTCCCAGCACCACTTGTTGAAGAGGCAGTCTTTTCCCCAATGTAGATTTTTGTTGCCTTTGTCTAATATCAGAAGGCTGTAAGCCTGAGGAGTGATTTCTGGGTTCTCTATTCTACTCCGCAGGTCCATGTCTATTTTTATACCAGTACC
>NW_007794336.1:0-1553 GCF_000696425.1 Galeopterus variegatus | reverse complement strand
CTCCACAATGCAGTAGCCCTTTCCTTCTTTCGGGTGGTGGTGGGGGTGGGACATGGTGGTCTGATTTCTGCTGGCAGAACAGAAACTTCTGATTCTATTTCTTTGATTATTTGAGAACCTCCACTGGGAGACAGGAGGCATGATGAAACACATTGCTCATAGCTATATCCAGGAATTCATGTTCTGGACCAGACCCCTTGGCCCAATCCACAAGACCATTGATGATCTAGCTCTTGCAGCCTGGTGGTGCTGTCTCTTACAGTGCTCGCCTCCCCTTTCAGACCTCTCCATGGTCCCACCATATGGAAGTTGTTTACCATTCCCTGAACACTCCACATTGCTTGATACCTTTGGGTCTTTGCACATCTGCACTCTGGGTCAATTTATCTGGGAGAACATCTGCTCATCATATAAGGCTCAACTCAAGCATCATCCCTTATATGAAGCTCAACAGAGCCTTGTCTCTACCACCCCATGCCAACCCTAGGTAGAGCTGACTACTGTTTCCTTAAGTTCTGTTCATGCCTATGCTGTGGTGTCTGTCATACCATTTTGTAATTTGTTTTTTATAAATAATAGGATGATATCATAGTGCTTAAAAGCAGACACTTGGAAACAAGACTGTGTGGATTCAGTCCCCCTTCTGCCACTTACTAGCTGTGAAATCTTGGGAAAGTTACCTGGTCTTCATGCTTCAGTTACTCATCTGTAACCATGAGGGCAATAAAAACCATATTTAGCTCATCAGTGTGTTTTGAGGATTAAACGACTTATTATTCCTCTTCCCCACCTCCTCTTTTCTTCCTCCTCCTCCTCTTTCTCTCTTTTTTTTTCTTTTTCTTCCTTTATACACTTAATTTCTCATACCCATTACTTTTTCCTTCTATGCAACCTGCTCTCAGGGAATGGTGGATGCAGTCTACGATAACATTTTTTAGTTTTAAATATCTTAAATAGGCTTCTGTAAATAATACAGAAGTAACAGTGTCAAATGTTGGCTCCTCAAAATACCACCAAGATAACCTATTGATAAAGCAAGTCCAAGTTTATTGCTTACTACTATAAGGTGAAATCGCTCCCTTGATAGAAACTTATCACCATCTCAGAAGGCAAAGGGTGACATTGCAATATTTATAATTTCATTAAAAGTGACAAAGTTTATGATAAAATAGTTTGGGATTAGTTGACACAGCAAGGCAAGAATTTCAAGGCAGGAGTTAGAAGCAAGTCTTGGATTGTTGATGAGCCTGGCTGAGTTATCTATTGTTACTTGTTGAAAACTTTCAGGAAGTCCCTGAAATGTACAGTAAAAGGCATTCAAAATTTCATCTTCATGGACAAGTGTGTCCTGGAATAGTCACGTTAATGTGGACAGTATGCTGGGTGGGCACAGATGATTTTGGTTTCCGATACTTTAAAAGATAAAATATTTTTGATTTTCAAGAGCCAGGCTTTGTTGTAGTGTGGTTTGTTATAAAACCCCAAATATTCTTAACAAAGACTCTCTATAAGTTAGGTATAGATGGAAATTATCTCAACATAATTAAAGCCAT
>NW_007794335.1:0-1553 GCF_000696425.1 Galeopterus variegatus | reverse complement strand
AAAAAAAAAAAAAAAAAAAAAAAAAATCAGGAGATTTGTCCTAATACATCAGATGTATTGTCTTTTTAACTGGGAAATGTTGAAACTCTGGCTCCACATTCTCATCTGGCAACTTAGGTGGAAATGAGTAGTGGTTTCACCCTTGAGAACCCCTTCACTGATTAGTGTTACCTACCTAGCCCTGTAAGCACCTGAGTTTGCGATCCCTGCCCTACTAATCCTCTACAGTCATTCCTCTCGGAAGCCTTACTGCATCCTCTGGATGCTGCCTGGGAGCATCATGGGGCTCTCCACTGCTCCAAAAACCCAGAGGCTTTCCCTTCCTGCCCTGCAGCCTGGGAGGTCTCTCAGTAGTCTGGAGGAAGGACCCCCTCCTCTCTCTCACACGCTTCATCCAAGGTCTTTGGATGAGGATCCCACAGACCCTCTCCTTTCTACCCACTCTGGAAAACTCTCAGTTCTCCTGTGGGATTGATTGGGCTTTTGGACATAAAAACAGAATGTCTGACAGGCTTTTGTTTTCCACAATGTTGCAGAGCCCTCTTGAATGGGGGAAGACCAAGAGGAGAAGTGGGGGTGGGGAGGGTGATTTAAAACTAATCTCTAAATATTATCCACTGCACATATTAAGGAGTTTGGACATTTCTCTGCCAGAAATAACTTTCTACTCACAATGTGCACCACTGTCAATTTTGGGAGGGATGATAAAAGTGCTTAGAACTGAATTCAGTTTAGGTGATCCCAATTTTGTTGTTAGCATCAGAGTCATGGTACTCAGGGACCAGGCTAATATAAACCTTCCCATCCCCATCAGGCCTCAGAGTGAACCTCAGCCAAGCCAATGTCATACAGCCTTTTCAAGGCTAGCTTGATCTGAGGTTTGCTGGCCTTGGCATCTACAATAAAAACCAGTGTGGTATTATTCTCCATATTCTTTGTGGTCAAGGGGAACTTGACGGTATTGTGATCTAGCTTGTTCTTCCTGAGAACACATTTCCTAGGGTCTTGGGCTTCCTCTGGAGTCAGAGTGTGTTATGGCACTGGAGGGCAGGTGATGCAGAGGCCTTCTGGAGGCTGTAGCTGCCTTTCAGCGTGGCCTTCTTGGCCTTCAAAGCCTTTGCTCTTGCTTTGATGTTGTGATGGGCAGGGGTTTCCTCTTCGCGTTCAGTGTCATCTTTGTGTAAAGGTCAGGACTCATTTTGACTTATATATATATATATTTTTTTCCTTTTTGTCTTTTTTCGTGTCCGGCAACGGATCGCAACCCTCAGTGTTGCGCCCGTACCGGACCAGGACCGGCAACGGGATCGCAACCCTCGGTGTTGCCCCCACACCTCGCTCAGCCAGTGAGCGGGAACCGGTCTGTATGTGGGATCCGAACCCTCGGCGGGAGCGCCACTGTGCTCTCAAGCGGTGCACTGTAGCAGTGCGCCACCGGACTGGCCCTTGACTTATATTTTTGATGAGTGAAAGATCTTATGTTTGCAAAAAATGCACAAGGAGACAGAGAAGTGCTGCAGGGAAAGGCTACACAAAACGGGAGAACTTCGCTG
>NW_007794334.1:0-1553 GCF_000696425.1 Galeopterus variegatus | reverse complement strand
CATGGGATGTGGGCTTTTTTAGCAATGGTTTGCTCTTACTAGGTTGAGCATTTTCAGGAAGGCTTTCTGCAGATCCAGCCTCCCAGACGCCTTTCCTGGCACTTTGCATCTGTTGTGGACGTGCACATGGGGTTTGGATGAAAGCCCCAACCAGCCATTAATTAACCTAGAAGGGTGGCGGGCACAGAAAAGACCTTTTCTAAAGGCTTCACTCTGGGGACTTTTTGTTCCATGAGGAGTGGCATTCTTTTTCTGGCACAAGACCCCTCCTTTCTGCTCTGCCAACCCTGTAGCTTCATTTTCTACTTAGTTGTTCTTACACTGACTATGTCTGAAGACATTGCCAGGTTTTAGTTACATTCTAATAAATATAAAAACAGTTAATGTTCATAGTGGAAAATACGGAAAATACAGAAAGGCACACACTCCTTGCACAGACATAAGCACAGCATAATCCCGTCCTTGGAGAAGGGGGTAAGTAAATTTTGGAGGCTGTCTTCTATTTGCATGTAGGGTGTGTGTTTGTGTACAAAACAAAACAAAATTTTGCATCATACACATTTTGTAAATGAAGTTTCTGAAAGAAAGCAACCAACATAAAATCGCTGTTAATATTTTCATGTATTTCTCCCCAATTTTTTCCTATGTCTACATTTTCCTACAATTGGGATCAAACTATAAATGCGCGTTAGCCTTCTTTTCAGTTTTGTTGTGGTCCCCTCCCACACAATAAATCTCTTTCCATTAGATAGTTTTGAGAAGTTTAACTTACACCTTAAGAGTGTAGCATTTAATGTCAGGCAGCATAGCTTTAAATCCTGGCTCCACTGGGATTTAATTTAACTTGGTTATCTTCTCTAAACCTTCATTTCTTAACCTGTAAAGTGGTGATAATAGGAGTAATGATCACATTTACCTCTCAGAGTTGTGACGGGTACGTGAGATAAACCATAGAAGCTTTCAGCACTTATGCCTCATACCTAGCAATCATGCAATATGTGTGATATATTGCTTTCTGAAATCATTTTAATGGAGGCGTGCTAGTTCCCGTACCTGTTTACAATTTATTTAATCATGCTGTTCATGTACAATAAGCTAAAACTACAAGAGACGAAAAAATGTGCAAAGTGGTAAAAGCAGTCTATTTTATTCCCAAAATAAGCTGGTCCCCAAGCAAAGTTTAGAAGAGGTACATTGGGATTTATATGTAAATGGTAACACGTACATTAAAAATTTCATCTTAAACTAGCTGCTGGTTGTGAAGTGAAAATCTCAGTTTGTCGGAATAGAGAAACAGTGTGGAGAAAGCAGACGGGGACGTAAGAGCTACTCTTGTGTGCAGGTCAGCAGAGAATTTGCTCATTTCCATAAAGAAAATGACTTTAAGCCATAGATTTTTCCAGCGTCAACACCAGCAGGCTAATAGCAGACATGAGACATACTTTCTTACATCCCTTCAGAAAGAAAGGGCTGCTTTGGAGGGTTTTAAAAAATCTTTTCATAATGGGGCAGTTGGACTAAAGAGAAACCTTCCCCTCAAAAGATGTCTGAGT
>NW_007794333.1:0-1553 GCF_000696425.1 Galeopterus variegatus | reverse complement strand
TGGTAATGGAATCAGGTGGAGGAACGGTGCTTTCAACCAAAACCAAAACAAACCTATGACCATGAAAAGCCCAGCTGCCTTTATTACAGTGCTGAGCAGCTCCAGCTTTGGAATTACATAGGCCTGCTGGGTTTGAATCCTCATTACTTAAACATTCTGTGCCCCAATTTCCCCATTTGTAACATGAATAACAATAACTCCCAGGGAGGTGGGAGGATTCAATGAGGCAGTGTATGAGAAGTTTTTGACACAGCATGGGGCACAGGCGAAGTGCTCAATGGTGGTGAGTAGGAGATGCAGCAGTAGTGATGGCCGTGCGATGCGAGGAGGAGACTGAGATGCTCAGAGAGGACAGGCTTGAGACTAACAGTGAGGCACCCACCATGTGCTGAGTGCATACCTGGTTTAATCCTTCCCTAGCCCTGCTAGGTAGATCCATTGCATTCATTGTACAGATATGAAAACTGAGGCCCACAGCAGGCAAAGAATTTGCCCAAGGTCAAACGTCTGCTAAGTGGCAATGTCAGGTCTATCTAATTCCAGAGATCAACACCTTCCCCAGCCCAAATCCTGCTGTGCCCCAACTGTGTGTGGCCTCAGGCCCAGCCCTGGCTGGCATTGGGCTTACCTGGACATGCCTCACTAGCCTCCACTTGGGAGTTTTTTGGAAGCCAAGCAGGACCTTCCTCTCACTCTAACAGTGTTCTGCTTCATGCCCAGATGACGGGCTTCTCAGTAGCACTGTCTTTTGGCATGGCCGTGAACTCCCTGTGTTCCTGTACCAAAGTCTTAGTTTCCCAGGGCTGCTGTAACAAATGACCGCAAACAGTGTGGCTTAAAAAAACAAATTTATTTTCTCACATTTTGCTGCCTTAAGTCTGAAATCAAGGTGTTGGCAGGATCGTGGTCCCTCTGAAGTCTCCAGGGAGCCTCCTGAAGCCTCCTTGCCTCTTCCAGCTTCAGTGGCTCCAGGCGTTCCTTGACTTGTACAAGGCAGTATGACTCTAATCTGTGCCTCCATGTTCACATGGCCTGTTTCTCTCTGTGTCTCTCTATGTCTAAACCTCTCTCTGTTTTCTCTTATAAGGACACCAGTCATTGGGTTCAGGGCCTACTCTAAATCCAGAGTGATTTCATCTCAAGATCCTTAACTAATCACATCTGTAAAGATTATTTTCTAATAAGGTTACATTCTGAGGTTCCAGGTGGACATGAATTTTGAGGGGACACTATTGAACCTGCTAAAGTCCACCCTCTGGCCTCCCAAAATTTCACATCCTTCCCACGTGCAAAATACATTCAACCCATCCCAACATTCCTTAAAGTCTTGACACATTCTAGCATCACCTCTAAGTCTGAGATGTTATTGAAATATCCTCAACTCAAAAAGTCCCAAATCTCATCATCTAATAAGTCAGCAATGGGTAGGTGTGACTCTGGGTCTGATCTCTCCTGGGGCAAGATGCCTCTCCATGTAGCGCCAAGGAGGAACTCAGGGCTGGCTACATGGAGGCCAAGGCTGTCCACCCCTCTACGCACCCCTCCCTGCATGG
>NW_007794332.1:0-1554 GCF_000696425.1 Galeopterus variegatus | reverse complement strand
AACTATTTATACATTGTCCTGTGATATTTATGTCATCTTGGGAGGGGCACATTTTTTCAAACATAAAACTAAATATATAGAGGAAAAATTTTATATTTGACTACATAAAAAGTTTCAAAAAAATCTGGTACAGGGACATTTTTGATCAATTATCAAGACGTCTTGAAAGTATAATTAATATAATGCGGTGTTGGTGGAGGGACTGACAAGGAAACCCGTGGAACGGGACAGAGGGCACAGAAACAGACTCATTCACATACAGAAAGTTGATAACACATAAAGGGCAACACTCCAGTGGCAAAGGATGAACTATTTAATAAATGATGCTTGGATAGCAGGTTGTCCATATGGAAAAAATAAAATAAAATTAGATCCCTATATCACACCATTTGAAAAAAAAAATCCTCTAAGTATATTAAAGATCTAAATATGAAAAACAAAAAAATTTTAACTTCTAGAAGAAAATATAGAAGACTATATTTATGATCTTTCTGTAAGGAAAGATGTATTTAAAACACACATGCACATACACACACAGCCCAAGCCCTGAAGAGGAAAGATTGATAAGTGAGATTACATTAAAGTTCAAGACATCATACTAATTTATTAAGCCAACCATGGACTGTAAAGTAATCTGCAATGCATATAATTACAAAAGAATACTACAATTCAATTAGAAAGACAGATACAAGAATGAAAAAGCATGCGAAGATTTACAAAGGAGGAAACCCCAATGGCCAATAAGTGGGTGAAAAGTTAAGCAAAATCACTTGGAATGTGAGAAATGTGAAAATAAAACAGTAAGATACCACTTTTTACTCACAGTCTTGACAAAAACTTACAATGCTATAAGTTGGAGTAGAGAAACTTCTCATGAGAGAGTAGATGGTACCACTGCTTGGGAGAGCGATTCGGCCCTATCTAGGGACTCTGAAAATGTGCGTGGTTACCCACAGACAGTCTACATCTCAGCACAGCATATACCTGTAGAAGAATCATGTACAATAATGTTCACTGCAACATTGTTTGTATAATAAAAATTGAGAAGGAAAAAAACCCTAAGTGCACAAGCACAGGAAAATGGATAATTTGTGGTGGATTTATAAAATAGAATACTATGCCTCTGTTAAAATGAATGAGTTACAGCTGTATATTTCAATATGAAAACGCCTCTAAAACATAATGCTGAGCAAAAGCAAATTAAGAAGGGCACCTACAGTATGCTTCCATTTATGTACTGTTTCAAAACATGAAACATGCAAAACAAAATTATATACATCATTCATGAACACACATACAGTATTGTTATTAATATATTCATGGGAATAACATACAAAAAAATTAGAAGAGTGATTAGATTTGCAGAGAGAGGAAGAAGAATGCAATTATGAATACATCAATTGTAATGGAACTGTTTTCCTGCTTTAAAATTTCTAAGGTGAATTGACAAGTTGTTGGTGATAGAATACACGGATATTTATTATATAATTTTCTATAGCTCGCTATATGTCATAATGAAAACTATTAAAAATATTTGCAATATATGTGACAAAA
>NW_007794331.1:0-1554 GCF_000696425.1 Galeopterus variegatus | reverse complement strand
CAGCTCTTCAGATCAAATTGATCAGAAAGCAGTGGGAAGTATCTGACAAAAGAACTTCCATCTATAATACACAAATACAAATACATAGGAGAGAAAAAGTAATATATTTTTCTTACCTATCACAGGGTTCATTGCTGCGACCCTTATAACAAAAGACAGATTAACAAGAGAAAAGCATATGAATGTATTTAATATGTCTCATGTGACAAGGAGCCTTCAGAAATGGAAAAATGAAGACTCAAAGAAACAGGCAAAACTATATATATTTATGCTTAGGTTTGATGAGGGTTACATGGCAGTCATGTAGAAGTGCGCTTGGACAAAAGGGAGTATGATCTAATGGTAATAAACTGGGGGGAATTTAGCAAGGCCTGTTTGTTCAGATTCTTCTGTGTGTCTCTGTGTCTTCATTCCTTTCCTCCAAGTATGGAATAAGGGTCTTAGGATCTACGTTAGGACGATGAGAGAATTCTTTTATGGCCTACTTCAGATGAGAATGGTGGGAGAAGATTGGAAAGACCTTCCTGTTTCTGCTGTTTTCTCAAATGCCAAATTGCCATATTTCAGGGTAGCGCATCCCCCTTATGTACATTACACATAAATACAAATCAGCAATAAAAAGATAACTCAATTTGAAAAGCTTGGAAAAAGAATTAAATAGACATTTTAAAATTAATTTTAAGGCAGACTTCTGATCAAGATGGCAGAATAGACAGTCTCCAGCATCACCCTCTCCCACAATCAACCAATTTACAACTATCAAAAAGTAACGACTGCCAAGTCGGGGCTGCTAAGGCTCAGGGGAAGAGGAGGAGAGACCTATGGTGTTCATGAAGGAAGGAGAAGCCATGATGAGAGAAACAAAGGACTTCTCTGACCGTTTCAAGCCCTGACCACGTCAAGCCTGGCCCTGGTGAGCACACCGAGCAAGAGCTGGCAAAAGTCGCAGCTGTGCCCTTTGTATGAAGTTACTTGGAGGCTGCAGGGGAGAAGAGGGCCTTGGTGGCCCCCAGGTCAGCAAGATCACTGACAGGGTTCCCATAGACCCACATAGGAGCAAGGGGTCACAGACAACTGAAAAAGGAGCCAGGAAGAGGCTGGTGAGTCATTGCAAGGGACTGGCGCATGGCTTGTTCCATGGAAAGTGTTTGGAGTGCAGGTGCTCAAGGAGACTGGCCCACAGGGGGAACACTGGGGCACAGCATGGACAACTGATCTGCCCTCCAGTCAGGACAGGAGCACTCTGTGTAGACTGGTCAGGAATACAGAACTGCAGGGGGTGCAGATTGCTGAAAAGACTCAGGCCCAGTCCAGAGTTTTCATACAACCTAGGTGTACCGGACCTCACAAGACCCAGGAGTGCTGACAAGGTCAACAATTAAAACCTGAGCTGCACAAAAAGCCTCCCCCAGAGAATCAGCAGCAAAGCAGCAATTTAGCTCAACCACAGAACTCAAGTACTGGTCCCCATAGGAAGTTCCCCCATTTTGGGAGTAACCAAAGAACATCAAATTAGTTCCAGTGCAGAGATTAAGTGGTGGGAACAGTGAATAA
>NW_007794330.1:0-1554 GCF_000696425.1 Galeopterus variegatus | reverse complement strand
ATTAAACACAGCTTCTAACTCCAACACCTGGTGTTTCACATGCATAAAATCCCATTAGCTTGGCACGCCTACAAAATACTCATACGTGAGACAAGATGGTTATTTTTAAACTGCGTTTCAAACCGCTATGTGTGGGGAGATGTATTTTGGGAGAACTGACTTTAATTGTGCACCTGCAAGCGGTGGAATCACGCTGCAAGCGGCGCTGACTCTGGAAGGTACAAAGCACAGGAGGGGGCCCTGACCTAGACATTACTTCCATGTGGGGGGTCATGTGTGGAGCCCACTGGAACACGCTGCAGGCAGCACTGCACACTCTGTGGTTACCACCAGGCGACCCAGGAGGGGTCGGGGTCCAGAGGCTGAGGGTGGCTGGCCAGGACTTGACTATTAAAGCAGCAATGTTAAGCACACTCTGAGAGCAGGTTTGGAGATTTTCTTGTGAGAGGGCATCAGGAAGAAGAAAATCCCAATAAAGACCAACAGCACCAACGTGATTTCCAACCACCCCCTACTCCCATCCTGACTGAAGGCAGGAGCATGTGTACTACAGACGCATTCACTGAGGAAGCCTGGTTTCTCCCTGGGGTTTGCTTCCCAGGGGTGAAGGACACAGGAGGCAGGAAAGATGACCGTGAAGTAAGGACAGCCCCGCTGGCTGCTCTCTGCTGGACGACCCATCCACCAAGGGCCCTCTGTGAGGCCCAGCAGAGGCAGGTCAGCGAACAAACAGCATCTGCCCCTCAGCCAGGTCTCTGTTGACCTCCTCTGTGCACCTGCTGTGTTGCAGGTGCTACTCTAGGCACTGGGGGCAGGTGAGCAGGAGAGGCAAGGCCCCCTCTGATGTGGGCACACTCTCAAGGAAGGGCAGACAGCGCCCAAGGAAACAAGGAAAGGAAGGTACAGAGAGGGAGCGTGCCTGTGGGGAGTTAGTAAGTGGGGCCCAATCATCCAGAATCAAGATGGGATTTTACTCAAAGAGCAACTGGAAGCTACCAGAGGCTTTCAACAGAGCAATGAAAGGATCTGGTAAATGTTTCAAAATTATAAGTCACATAATTTCACCTCGCAATGAACCCTGAGTGCTCAGGACTCTCATTTTCCTGACGAGGCAGATGAGGCTCAGAGACAAGACATAATTACACCAGAGGCCCCAAAATCCAGAAACGTCAAGGCCAAGGTTGGAGCTCAGCTTGCCTGACTATGACACCTTTGCTGCCACACCCTGCCAGTGAAATTCCCAACTGGAGGGACACAAACACCACCCCCACACCTCCCCATCCCACCCCCAACAAACTTAGGATTACCAGGGTCTTTTGACTTTTGACTGAAAGCATGGATAATGTGAACACTCCCTCTTCTTTTAAAGGGTAATTTCCTTTATAGAGAAAGTGATGGAGGATGTGCTCAGTTTCCCTGGGCTCAGACTCCCGGACATGCCTCTGGGTTTCCAGCCACTCTCTGAGGTCTCAGTCCCCTCCTCTTGGCTCTCCGCTGGAGGAAAGCTACTGTTGCCAGTTAGACCTATTTTCAGCACCAACATGGGGAAAATGA
>NW_007794329.1:0-1554 GCF_000696425.1 Galeopterus variegatus | reverse complement strand
CCAATTTCCATTTACTCTGCCACTCAAAACTCTTGCTAGGGATCTCCAGAAAGAATGCCCTTGCAGGTCATAACCCACAGAATTATGAGATCTCACTCACCCAGTGACTAGATTCTCATCTAACTCCTTTATTTCACAGATGAGGAAGTCAAAGCCCTGTGTGATGAAGTCGCAGAGCCAATTCTAAAGCCCAGGTGCCCTCAAGGTTAGCCCGCTCCCTGCTCTACTCTCTGGATTTTGTCACCATCACGGTTTTCTAATAAGCAGCTCATTGGACAATTTTCTCTGAATCCACCCACAAGAGACCATACAAGATAATTTGCATTATAGGAAGAGAAGAGAGTCTCAGGGAAGATCATTTCTTCTTCTGACAATCTGTAGGTGCCAGGAGTAACTGGTTCTGGTCCTAAGCTGGACTCAGAAATCCTGAGCCACCAGATCAATTCTAGACTAACAAGTAATGTAACTTCGGAGTAACTGATGTTTTCACTGAGATTTGATGATAAGCAACCAGCTCAAATAAAAGTCCAGAATTAGTGTTGACTGCCCAGTGTTTGTTGAGGAGGAGATAGGAAGGAACAATCGGATTCTCACTGAAATTTAATTATTTTTTCACTTTTTCTAGACACTATCCCCATATGGTACTAAGAAATTATCTGCATTGATGTATCTGTGAAGTCAGAGAATCATGCTTTAAGAATCTCTCAAGAGGGGAACATATACGGCACTTCTGTAATAAATAAAACTAACATTTTATATCGTGCTTCAGCATTTACAAGCCATTTTCACACATATCATTTCATTTAATCTTCACAGCTCGGTGAGGTAAACAGTATTATTCTTAGTACAATTTTATGGATGAGAAAATTATAGTTTAGAAAGGTTGTGACTCACACAAGATCACACAGCTAATTAAGTGGAAAGGTTAACATTAGCTACAAACCAGATCTTCCAACCAAGCATTTTCCCCACCACAGGGCTTCCCCAGGGTGGAAGGAATTATCATTTGGTCCCAGAACACACTAGAAGGCAAAGCATTAAGCAACCCTTTGAGTAATGAAGAAGAAATTGTTCCCATGGGTTGTAAATACTGCTTTAGTAGCCTCCTAAATGTCTTCGTAAAAACTTAGAAAAATGGTTAATGAACACTAATTTCAAACTTTAAAATAATATAATGATTGCTCTTTCACTCAACAATTCCACATCTGTGAATTCTCCTAAAGAAACCATCATGGATATGAACAAATATTTAGCTCCAAGAGGTTCTTCGAAGCATTGTTCATAATAGAAAATAAATTAAAAGCTCAACATTAGAAAAGTGGTAAAATGGATTATGCTGAACTCATGAAAACAATATCATAGGACAGACTTTTCCAAACTTTGATCATTCGTGTGCCATCTTTGGAATATTACCATTTGTACTAATATTTACTTAACATTTTCCTTTAAATTAACTCACATTTTATTGAAATAAGAGTATTTAAAGGTAATTGGTAATTTTTTATCTTTATGTAAGTGGAAGTATGGTATCAATTACCTTAAGTATCAGATAAC
>NW_007794328.1:0-1554 GCF_000696425.1 Galeopterus variegatus | reverse complement strand
TTGCGATCCATTGCTGGACACGAAAAAAGACAAAAAGGAAAAAAATAAATAAATAAATAAAGTCTTATATGTGGACCCCTGAGCCAAACTGACCCTGGCACCCAGGAAACAGAGCTAGATTTATCTTCTTTAAGAGCAAAGGCAGAGATTACTAACCAGTTTTGCAAATGATGAAACTGAGGCTCAGTTTTCTGGCCTCCATTGAATCATCATCTCCCTTGTATATAATGTGTCCTTTTTCTCAAGGTTTTCAACATTTTCTCTTTTGGTTCTTCAGCAGTTTGACCATGATGTGCCAAGGCATGATTTTCTTCTCCACATTAAGTGAATCGCTTAAAATCACACAGCCAAGTAAGCAGCAGGCAGGACTGGAACCTGGTCTTCTCACTCCAGGTCAACAGCATCCTCTTCAGCCTTCCAACCCTTCCTCTCACTGGAGCCTTTCCCACCACAGCTGGAGATGAAACAAGAGACCATCATACTCTCCATGCCAAAAGCCTGCTGAGAGCACCTCTCACCTATTACCTGAATCTAGAAAGCAGGTGTTTTTGAGGAGGCCACTATCTCTTTCCCTAAATGGCCCCAAAGTGACAAGATTGAAGACTGTGCCAGTGTAGAGGTCAGGAAAGTCTCCATCAATTCATGGAGAAGAGGGAAAATGCTTCTTGAAGGCAAGGGCTATCCTACTTTATTTATATCCTCAAAGCCTAGCATAGCTCCTGAAAACTCAGTGGCTGTGCAGTAAATATGTATTGGACGGACATACATCTGAACAAGTCGATGAATGCAGTCTCCATTTTCCCACCAGGAACTAGCAATCAAAATGACTTTCAGGCTGAGAGGGACAAGGAATAATACGTCTCTTCTGTTTACCTGTCAGCTTTTCCTGCAACTCATTCCAGTATTATTTGTGTTCTCTAGTGATTATAATATACATTCCTAACTTTTCATAATCCACTTAGAACTTATACCTTTTCATGCAAAATATAGAAGCACTGCACCTGTGCGGGGTGATTTACCCTCTCTCCTGATCGCCATAGTTGCCACATGTATCACATCTATTATATGATAAATCCCAGATGACAATGGTCTAAGTTATGCTTCAAATGCCACATGCATTTAAAAGAAATTTCTTAAAAATTGTGTTTTATATCTACCCCAGATATTTACCATGTTTAACATTCTTCATTACTTCCTGAAGACCTATTTTTCCATCTGGTATCATTTGCTTAGGGCCTAAAGAACTTCCTTCACCACTTGTTGTAGAGTGTCAGATGAGCCCAGGTGGTTATCTTTCATCTAAAGATGTCTCTGTTTTACCTTCATTCTTGAATATTTGCACTGGATTTAAATTCTGGGTGGACAGGTCTTTATAACCTTGAAGATGGTCTCCCATTATTTTCTGTCCTCCACTGAATCATTGTCTCCCCATGTGTCCTTATATAATGTGTCATTTCTCTCAAGGTTTTCAAAACTTTCTCAGCTTTTGGTTTTTCACTAGTTTGACTATGTTGTGCCAAGGCATGATTTTCTTCATATTTATTCTGCTTGGGG
>NW_007794327.1:0-1554 GCF_000696425.1 Galeopterus variegatus | reverse complement strand
TATCCTTTCCCCCTCTTTTTCTACATCTCATTCATCAGCAAGTTGCCATTTCTATATCCAAGCTGTATCTGAAAACCATCCACCAGTGGTATTGGCCTTCCATAGGTTCTTAGAACATCCCAATCTCTTTTTTATAGTAGGACATCTATTCTTGAGGTTTCTACTACCCCTAAGGCTACTTCCCTGGCTCTTTCTGTGGCTAGTGCCTTCTCATATTTCAGCTTAAACATCAGTCTTCCCAGGGTGCTGTCTGGACTACCCTGTCTGAATCATCACTTCTCCCACATCCTGAGTCACTTTATATCACATCACCTTCTTCATAGTTCTTATCCCCAACTGAAACTTTTTAATTACTAATTTGCTTACTTGTCTTCTGTATCTCCCACCAGAATATATGCTTCTTGAAAGCAGATCCTTTATCTGTTTAGTTCAACTTTGCATTTTCATACATAAGACAACGCCTGGCATATTGTAGGCACTCAATAATAATATAAAATGAATGAACAAATGAGTACTTGGTGATAGGAACAATATAGTTAGAGAATCAGATAGCCTCCTTTCTCATTATCTAGCAATACATCATTACCTAAGTCACTGTATGACTTTGGGTTTTATTCTCTTACTGTGTCAAAAAAAGGGGAGGGATAATGGTAATCATTTTGCCCTTCTCAACCAAGGATCGCAAAGCCTTCAACTGGGAAGAGCAGGGGCAGTGCAAATAACCAGGGAAAATCATTAATTCATGACCCATGACTCAGGAGGCTGGGAATCAGAGGTATGGAACAATGACAAAAATGACAGTGTGGGGACCAAAAAAGAGCCCACATGTAACATTTGCAGAGTAATTAGTGCCACACAGACTGCAACATCTAAATTTGTTGCAGAAATACACCCAGCCACTGGGAATTCTCTTCAAGCATTGGAAAAAAAGTTTCAGAATCCAGCACTCATGCTAATGTCTACCTTCTGAGTCCAGGGTTCACTGTTCAGGGTCTTTTCACTCAACATAACTTTTATGCCCAATAAAATTAAATTCTTAGCCAGAATAATTGCATGTAAGTGCTGCTGGGCTATTAGTCTCAAGGGGCCAATTTTCTAGCCATTTGTTGCCATCTGAAATGTCAAATTTATTACACAGAGGGCATGATAGTACATACAACATCCTCTCCTAAATAGGATATGAAAGGCAGTAATCAGCACCATGGCCACAAATGGTGAAGGCAGTAAGAAATTGCTTTAGTTAATAAGTTGGTCTAAATTAATTACACAGATTATTTTAAGGAAAATAAAACATCTCATAACGGAAATGCTACCTGAATACAGGTTCCTGTTTAAAAATGTTCTGCTCTTGAGAGGGCTAATTATTCCGCACGCTCTCATACTTTCTTAGATTTCCAGGGCCCAGGAGAAAAGACACTGGACAGAAGTGGGAGTTCCAGCTTTAAATCCTGGCACTCTATTGTCTGACTATCTGAACCTAGGAGAGTCACTTGCCCTCTCTGGTTTTCAGTTTCTTGATCTATAAACCTAAGTCTATGTTGTGCTGAGGGCATC
>NW_007794326.1:0-1554 GCF_000696425.1 Galeopterus variegatus | reverse complement strand
TCTTACAGTTCTTGAGGTGAGAGGTCTGAAATAAGTTTCATGAAGCTAAAATTAAGGTATCGGCAGAGCTGGTTACTCTGGAAGCTCCAGGGGACAATCTGTTGTTTCCTTTTCAGCATTTAGAGGTCTCTGTCACCGATTAGCTTATGGCCACATCACTCCAGTCTCTTCCTTCATCTCACCACCTTCTCTCCTGCCTTCTGACCCTGCGGCATAAGGACACTTGCAATTACATCGGGCCCACCTGGGTAATCCAGGGTAATTGCTACATCTCAAGATCCTCAAGATAATTCTACTTGCAAAGTCCCTTTTGCCATATATGGTAACATATCCACAGGTTCTTGGGATTAAGATATGGTCTCACTGTACACAAAAATCAACTCAAAATGAATCAAAGACCTAAATTTAAGACCTGAACTGAAACTACTGGAAGAAAACATAGGGGAAATGCTACATGGAATGGGAGTGGGCATCACTTTTTTGAGCAAAACTACAGAGGGACAGGCAACTAAAGCAAAAATACACAAATGGGACTACATCAAACTACAGAGCCTCCCGCAGCAAGCGACACTGTCAACAAAGTGAAGAGACAACCTACAGAATGGGAGAAAATGTTTGCCAACCTCACATCAGACAAGAGGCTGATATCCAGAATATATAAGGAACTCAAACAACTCAACAGGAAACAACCAAATAACCCAATTAAAACATGGGCTAAGGACCTGGACAGATATTTCTCAAAAGAAAACATATAAATGCCAACAGGCACATGAAACAATGCTCAACCTCACTAATCATCAGGGAAATGCAAGTTAAAACCACAATGAGATATCATCTCACTCTATTTAGAATAGCTATTATCAACAAGATAGACAATAACGAACACTGGCGAGGAACTCTCCTGCATTGCTGGTGGGAGTGTAAATTGGTACAGCCACTGTGGAAACAGTTTGGAGGTTCCTCGGAGAACAAAAAATAGACCTTAAGACACAGCTCTCCCACTGCTAGGTCCATACCGAAAGGAAATGAGATCAATATATCAAAAAGGTACCTGTACCCCCATGTGCATTACAGCACTATTCGTAGTAGACCAGAGAAGGAATCAGCCTAATGTACGTAAGCAGAGGAATGGATAAGAAAGTTATGGTGTACAATAGACAATGGAACACTACTCGGCTATTAAAAAAGTGATATCCCGTCATTTGCAGCAACATAGATGGAACTGGAAACCATCACTTTAAGTGAAGTAAGTCAGATACAAAAAGGCAAATACCACATGATGTCACTCATACGTGGAATCTAAAAATAAAAATAAAAAGTAGTAGAGGTAGAGGGTAGAATAACAGTGATGGACTAAAGGGTAGAAAACTATGCTGTCTACCCTGAGTGAGTCATTGTGCAGTATATGCATGTATCGAAACAACTTACTGTACCCTACAAATATGTACAAGCAAATGTCAAAATATTTTGAATAAAAAAATCAACTTCATAGACCACACCCAGATAAAAACTCCAGAGATCACCCCTCCAGAAGGTGGGGACGTCTTTTGGTGG
>NW_007794325.1:1225-1554 GCF_000696425.1 Galeopterus variegatus | reverse complement strand
ACTTAGATCTATGAGCTTGCTCTGTTGAGTTTACCTAGATCGATGAGCTCAGTCTGGTGAGATTACCTCGATCGATTAGCTTGCTCTGTTGAGTTTCGTTAGATTGATGAGCTTGGTCTGATGACTTTACTTAGATCGATGAACTTGGTCTGTTGAGTTTACCTAGATCGATGAGCTCAGTCTGGTGAGATTACCTCGATCGATTAGCTTGCTCTGTTGAGTTACGTTAGATTGATGAGCTTGGTCTGATGAGTTTAATTAGACTGAGGAGCTTGGTCTGATGAGTTTACTTAGATCGAGGAGCTTGGTCTGATGAGTTTACTTAGATC
>NW_007794325.1:0-586 GCF_000696425.1 Galeopterus variegatus | reverse complement strand
TTGGATCGATGAGCTTGGTCTGATTAGTTTACTTAGATCAATGAGCTTCGTCTGATGAGTTTACTTAGATCGGTTTGCTTGGTGTGATGAGTTTACTTAGATGGATGACCTTAATCTGATGAGTTTACTTTGAGCAATGAGCTGGGTCTGTTGAGTTTATTTACATTGATGAGCTTGGCCTGATGAGCTTACTTGGATCGATGAGCTTGGTCTGATTAGTTTACTTAGATCAATGAGCTTCGTCTGATGAGTTTACTTAGATCGGTTTGCTTGGTGTGATGAGTTTACTTAGATGGATGACCTTAATCTGATGAGTTTACTTTGAGCAATGAGCTGGGTCTGTTGAGTTTATTTACATTGATGAGCTTGGCCTGATGAGCTTACTTGGATTGATGAGCTTGGTCTGATTAGTTTACTTAGATCAATGAGCTTGGTCTGATGAGTTTACTTAGATTGATGAGCTCGGTCTGTTGAGTTTAATTAGATCAATTAGCACTGTCCGATGAGTTTACTTCGATTGATTAGCTTGGTCTGATGAGTTTACTTAGATCGATGAGCTTGGTCTGATGAGTTTACTTAGATCGAT
>NW_007794324.1:0-1554 GCF_000696425.1 Galeopterus variegatus | reverse complement strand
CCGAACCCTCGGCGGGAGCGCTGCCGTGCTTCCCAAGCGGTGCACTGTAGCAGTGCGCCACTGGGCCGGCCCCCCGCCAACTTCTTGAGCAACCTCTTCCTCCCTTTGCTCTGGCCTCTGGCTTCTTTTCTGTTCTTTGACTGTACCCAGGTTATGCCTGCCTTGGGGCCTTTGTACTTGCTCTTTTCTCTTTCATAAATACCCTTGTATCAGATTATATATGGCTGGATTCATCTTTGAATTCAGTCTCATTTCAAATGTCATCTCCTCAAAGAGAACTTCTTTGATTACACTGTGTAATGCAGCAATCCTGTCCCCACAAACTGATTTCCATGTTGTTTTTTCCCATAGTCATAATTATCATCTAAAATTATTTTTACTTATCTCCTTATTTGATGTTTGTTTGCTTACTTGTTTATTGTCTGCCCTTCCGCACTGTACCTCCCCTTCATAAAGTATAAGCTTCGCAAGAGCAGGAGCTCACTTTTGTTTGCTCCTCTATTGCCAGCCTGTGAGACAGCATGAGGCACATAGCAGAGAATCAACAAATGCTTTGAATGAATTTTACAAACTTCTTATCTCCGTGCCCTGGCGCATGGTCTTCATTCCAGAGAGTCCTTATTATCACACCTCCTTGGAGGAGATGATGGTTGGGAGGTGTATGGTTAGTGACTAATGTAGATCAAATGGATTGTGTATAATCACACGGTCCAGTCACTTATAAAAAGACCATAACATTTATTTACCAGCACAGGATAAGGAGTTTTCCTGATGCCTGATAAGTCCCAATGATTTCCCATAAAAGGGAACTTTGTAGATAAACCCTAGGCCAGGAAAAGAGTGGGCCAGAGAGTCTAATTTTCTCCTGGAATCCATGTTATGAGGAATTTTATGCCAGCCAAGCAGAGGTGGATTTACCCTGAGATTAGTGACGCTTAAGCTTTAGGGTTCCTCGCTTGCACAGGTGCCTTCCAAGGCTCTGAGAAGGGCTTTAGCAATGTGCCTGCAGAGTCATACAAGTCTGTACAATGGTCAAAAGTGAGGCATTTTACTTAAATTGGTTCAGACCACTGCCTCTGTGCTCTGCTGTCTGATGTCACATTTCCCCTTATGTTGGCTGGTGCTGGAGGCTGCAGGCATTGCTGGGATTTGTGAGGAGAAGTTGGGTCGGTGATGCATTTGGTTTGATTTTGGTGAGATTTATTGATGTGAATCAGTGTCTCCTTCATGTACAGTTAGGTTGTGATAGGCATCCGGATGCAGGAAAGTCTTCCAGGACCATTTCTACCACCCACTGTACCTTTGCAGGGCTAGAAGTAGGATCCCAATATGAACATGTCTGCTATTCTGTGGCAGCAAAAATACATGGATGGGGGGAAGAAATAAGAAGGGGCTAGAAGCTGGTCTATGGAAAATGCTTACAAAGATCAGATGTCTAAAAGTGGTGTAGTAAGAGGTTGTAAGTGCTGTAAGTGGTGGATTTGGTTCTCCTTGGCACCCAGTCTAAGTGGAAGTTCTCTCCTATAAGGAATATACTCAACAAGGCAGTACACA
>NW_007794323.1:0-1555 GCF_000696425.1 Galeopterus variegatus | reverse complement strand
ATTTTAAATGCTAAATTTAAGAATCTGAATTTGAGAAGCATGTAACAAGCAGATAGAGGAATTGAATGTTTTGAAAAGGGAGAAACAATCCTGTAACTGAAAGAAATAATAACGAAATATGTATATAGAGAGTGATATCTTGGGAGATGGCAGAGTTGGAAGTTCTAGGAATTGGTCCTTTCAACAAAACGTTCTTGAGCTGGCAAGAACTATCAGAATCAACAATTTTGGGACATTAAAAACTAGTTGGGTACTTGCAACAAACAGATGAATGCTTCATAAAGGAGATTAATAAATTTTGGTGAATTTTGGTATTGTTTATAGCAGCTAACATCCTCCATCCCTAAGCCATACAACAGCCAGCCATGGAAATAATGCCCCATATTCCTGGGTGAAATGCTGATGACAGGTTGGGCAATAAGGAACTTGACCTACCTAAATTGGTAGTTTACTGAAAGACCAGCATGGAGGCTGGGCACTGTTTTAACTCCCTTGCATTGAAGAAATTGGCAAACTGCCTTCCCAATTGGCAACTGTCAAAATAATTTAAAGAGATAGACAACTTTGTTTGTTTGTTTGTTTTCCTTTTCTTTTCTTATTGCATTCAATCATCGAAGGGAATCTCAGGTCACTTGCTGCCTATGGAGATACCAGAACAGATACTTCCATCACCACAAATTGCAAGAAATAGTCTTTTTCAAAATAGTTTAGATAAATTACTAAAAAAAAAAAAAAAAAAAAAAAAAAAAAAAAAAAAAAAAAAAAAAAAAAAAAAGAAAAGAAAAAAAAAAGTGACAATTACAGCCCTCAACAAGCAACAACAGGAATTCCTGGGGAGGGGAAAATCTGATTTCCAAAATTACCACTTTACAATATTTAAAAAGTCCAGATCTCAAAAATAAATTACGAAGCATACAAAGAAATGGAAAACTATGGCCCACTAACAGGATGGAAAGAAATTGACAGAAACCATCTGTGAAGAAGCCCAGATATTAGACTTACAAGAAAAAGACATCAACTGTCTTTAATATGCTTAAAAACTGGAGTGAATCATGGATAAATGAGCTAAAGGAAAGCAGGAATATGACAGAAAATATCTATATAAAAAGAAATTATAAAGAGGAAAAAATTAAAATTATGAAGCAGAAAACTACAATAGCAAACATGAAAAAAATTTCTAGAGGGGAGCAACAACAGATTTCAGCAAGCACAAGAAAAGTACCTGGGAAAGCTTCACCAGAGAGTCCTCCTCCACCACAACAACACTCTTGCTCATTCCTCTCATCAAATAAGGCAATTTTGCAATAGTTTCAATAGAAAATCATTAGACATTACCCTCTTGATTTGTCTCCTTCTGACTTCTTTTTGTTTCCTCATCAAAAAAATCTTTGAATGGGACCCATTTTTCTTCAGTTAGCATAAAAAAGGATTGTATTGGCATGGTTAAATTATCAGGACCTTCATTTCTTTAGGGATGGGCTAAATAGCTAGTACTATCACTTTCAAAAGTGTCTTAAATTTGATGGTGCTTATGCTGAAAAATAAAGTTTGTATT
>NW_007794322.1:0-1555 GCF_000696425.1 Galeopterus variegatus | reverse complement strand
GGCCCCCTGATTTTTGTTATTAAAACATTTTCTTTAAAAAAAGGAAGAAGGTTTCATCTGTGAGCAACATGTGGGAAGGATTGAAAGAGGGAGAGATTGAAGGTGCAGGAATGGGCGTGGAGAATTTGCAATAGCTCCTGTGATAGAGGGTCAGAGCCAGGCTGCCTGGACCCTAATCCTGGTCCTGGGCAAGGTGATGAATTTCCCTGTGCCTCAGTTTCCTCTTCTATAGACTGAAAGTTGTGAGATCTAAATGGGGTTAGTATTTGTAAAGCACTTAGAACAGAGCCAGATATCTAACAGATGCTCTATGTGTTTGATAATTTAAAAATAAGACAAATGACTCAGGGGCAGAAAAGAAGAAAAGAAGCAGATAGCTTGTGACAGGATTGGCAGGATGTGGGAAGGGGCTAGATGTGGGATAAAGGGAGAAGGGGGGTCAGAAGGGACCGTGGTTTGGAGGTTGAGTCCCTGGGAGGATGATGCCATTATTAAAAGAGGAAGGAGCTGGTGTACTCAGGTGGGGTCAGGCTGAGTTTGGGGTACCCGTGGGATGTCCAGGTGAAGATGTCCCATAGGTAGTCAGCTAGAGGCTCCTGGCAGCCAGGACAGAGGTCAGGCAGGGCCTCCTTCTTGTACAGCCCCAGGAGGCATCATGCACTGTATTCTGGGGGACTGCCAATTCCCTTCCTGCCCTGGTGCCCAACCCTGGGGCCACGTGGAGTTGAGCAATGTGGCAGCCCCGGACTGGGCTGGACCTGGGGGTTTCGGACTGCTTGGCTTTTTAGCATGTGGATAGCAGCTGAACCACAGAGCAAGTCAGGAGTGAGGCCAAGGAGAGAAGAAGGGGATAGCTGGCTTGGGACAGCACTGTGAGGGTAGGAGAAGACCAAAGAAAGTTCTTTCCTCCCTCTGGAATCCCCCTCACCATCTTCAACAACAAGGCCGAGGCATGAGTGGAGAGATTCAAAGACCACACATCAGTATTTGCAGGGCTGCTCCTAGGGTGGTGGGGGAGGTGGAGCCCAGTCGTTTCCTCTCTCCTCCCTTCAGACCCATCCTGCCCTGCCCTCATTCTGCTCTGGTTGCCAGCCAGCTCTGTTTGGGTCAAGTGCCAGGGAGGGAGGGGACTGAAGGTGTGAACAGAAGCGACTTCTCATTTTACAGACGTGGAAGCACAAGGCCAAAGGGTGACTAACCCAAAGTTACATGACATGTTGGGGGCCAACCCAGCAGGAGGAAAGTGCATTTGACCCCAGCTTGGGCCATCAGCCTCAAAGGATTTCAGTGACAACACTTAGGTTGGGGATGGGGGAGGAGCTGGGAGGTTCTCAGACTCCCAGGAGGGCAGAATCAGCGCTATGCAGGCACCTGTCCTCAGTTCCTCAGCGATCCCCCCGCACCCCTCCCCATACAACCCCCACACCCAGCCTGCACCGCTCTCCGCTCCTGCTCCCGTGGCTGAAGAGAGAAACTGTGCTTTTTTTATTATTATTATTTTTTTTATTTTGTCAATATACAATGTAGTTAGTTATTGTGTCCCATCACGGAAACC
>NW_007794321.1:0-1555 GCF_000696425.1 Galeopterus variegatus | reverse complement strand
TTTTTAATGTTGCTTTTTTGTACTGTGGTGACAAACACATAACACGTAATTTATCCTCTTAAATTTTTAAGTATGCAATACAGTATTGTTAACTATATACATAGTGTTGTACGGCAGATCTCTAGGACTTTTTTTTTATCCTGCATAAGTAAAACTATATCCACTGAACAGCGACTCTCCATTTGTCTCTCCCCCAGCCTCTGGAAACCATCATTCTACTTTCTACTTCTATAAGTTTGAGTACTTTAGCTGCCTCATATAAGTAGAATCATGCAGTATTTGGCCTTCTGTCACAGATTTATTTCACTTAGCATAATGTCCTTGAGATTCACCCATGCCACAGCATATGACAGAATTTCCTTTTTTTTAAAGGCTGAATAATATTCCATTGTATGTATATACCACATTTTCTTTATCTGTTCATCTTCGATGGACACTTAGGTTGATTTCACATCTTGGCTATTGTGAATAATACTTCAATAAACATGGAAGTGCAAATATCTCTTCAAGATACTATTTTTAATTCTTTTTAATAAATACTGAGAAATGGGACGGCTAGATCATATGGTAGCTCTATTTGTAATTTTTTAAGGAACCCCCGTCCTGTTTTCCATAGCAGCAGCACAATTTTTAATTCCTATCAACAGTACACAAGAGTTCCAATTTCCCACATCCTTGCCAACACTTATTTTCTGTTTTTTGTTTTGTTTTTTTTCATTTTTACAATGTCCATTTTAACAGGTGTACCGTAATATCTCAATGGGGTTTTGATTGGCCTTTCCTTGATGATTAGTAATATTGAGCACCTTTTCATATACCTGTTGTCCATTTTTATGTATTCTTTGGGGAAATGTCTGTTCAAACCCTTTACCCATTTTTAATCAGGTTATTTGTATAGGCTTTTTTCTGTTTGTTTTAGCCTTTAAGTTGTAGAAGTTCCTTGTATATTTTGGATATTAGCTTCTTGTCAGATATATGATTTGCAAATATTTTCTTCCTTTTCACACCATTGATAGTTTCCTTTACTGCACAGAAAGTTTTTAGTTTTATGTAGTCCTGCTTGTCTGTTTTTGTTTTTGTGGCCTGTGCTTTTTGTGTCATATCTAAGAAATCACTGACAGGACAAGTGTTAGAAAGCTTCCCCCTATGTTTTCTTCTAGGAGTTTTATAGGTTTCAGGTCTTATATTTAAAGTTTTAATCCACTTTGAGTTGATTTTTGTATATGGTGTAAGATGAGGGTCCAATCTCATTCTTTTGCATGTGGACGTCCAGTTTTCCCAATACCGTTTCATGAAGACACTGTTCTTTCCCCATTGTGAAATCTTGGCACCCTTCTTGAAGATGATTTGACCATATATGTGTAGGTTTATTTCTGGCCTGTCTCATCTGTTCCATTGGTCTGTATGTCTGTCTTTATGCCAGTAATATACTGTTGTGATTACTACAGTTTTGTAATGTTTTGAAGTCAAAATGGAAAGACATCCTGCTTTTAAGGATTGGAAGATTTAATATTGTTAAAATGTCCACACTACCCAAAGTGATCTATAGATTCAA
>NW_007794320.1:0-1555 GCF_000696425.1 Galeopterus variegatus | reverse complement strand
CATTGCTATATATTTTAGTTAGTTTATGTAAGTTACAAATACTTTTATATTTTCTCCTGAGACTTCTTAGTGTGCCTAAAGTAGTTATAGTATTATCTTAAGTTTAATGATCCCAAACCTGCAGAATAATTTTTATGATATAAAAGTTAGAACTATAAAGATTATCTTACAAGAATTGCAAGTTAATAGACTTAATGTTCATTATGACTTTGTTTAAATAATAAAAAGTGTATGGAGTAAAATAACAAGAATATTTTAAAGAGAACTATATTATGAATGCAAATAAATTCTAAGATTCAGGAGACCAAAGAATATTCACTTACAACTCATCTTTAAAAAAATCTTTAAGCTTTGTATTTCACATAGATGTGGAAAAGTGCAGAAGATATTGAGTGGGATTGTATGTAGAACATTTAGTTTGATTATCATTCTAGGTTTTAAACCAGCATTGCAGATCCTAGCCATCAATAGATATTCTTATATCTTAAAATGTAAAGTTTGTCCTAAGAGAAAATTATGTAATATATACTCTCTGAATAAATGAGTTTTAACTTACAGTATTTTTTAAAAACCTATGAAACTCTGCCTTGCCCAAGTTGCCTAAGGAAAGATTTTACATAGACTTAAGGTAATATATTATCACTGAAATTTATATTGTGCTATGATAAAGAAAAAATGAGATTTGATATGGGAAAATGATGTAATCATGAAATTATCAATCATTTTGAAATTAATATTCTTAAGTTACCAATTTTAGTCTTTGTAAAATATGCACTTGTTACCTGATCTGAGACTTTATTTTTAACTTGTTTTTCTCCATTTTCCATCCCCAGTTTATATAATGTACTGCATTCTATTACTCTTTCCTTGATTATGCACTAAACAATATTTCTATTTCCCTCTTCTTAATGCAACATCTCACCATTGGAGACACACACACACACACACACACACACACAAATATATATATATCCCTCTTCTTAATGCAACATCTCACCATTGGAGACACACACACACACACACACACACACACACACACACACACAAATATATATATATAGAGAGAGACCAATACATTAGACACTGAGTAATATAGTGATCTATAATATAAAACATTTATTGAATACTTACCATTTATGGAACAGTTTTCCAATTTCTCTGTTTTATCTTATTTAATACTCACAGTAAATCTGTGGATAGGCACCACACAGACTCCTTTTTACAAATAAGGTAGCTGAGGATTTCAAAGGATACATAAGTAGCCACTGAACACTTCATTTCTGAGGTACAAATTTGAAGACTGTATATTGATTTCAGAACTATCACTGAACCACTGTACTGTAATCATTCATGTGTCCCCAAACTCATAATCAATGCACAAACATGCACTTTTTCACTTGTGCATGCACTTTATTTTTGTTTCACAGCTGTTGTTTTAGTCCTTTTTGTGTTGCTATAACAGAAATACCTGAGACTGGATAATTAATAAAGAACAGAGGTTTATTTGGATTACGATTCTGGGACAGCTGCATCTGGCATGGGCCTCAGGCTGCTT
>NW_007794319.1:0-1555 GCF_000696425.1 Galeopterus variegatus | reverse complement strand
GGGAGCGCCGCCGCACTTCCCAAGCGGCGCACTATCCAGTGCGCCACCAGGCCGGCCCAAACAAATTGATCTTTTATTGAAGTTCAGTTAAAGAACACATATACATTTGACCTATTGACTAATTTTAGATAGTTGGGGGAAAATGGTTACTACTCTTTAAATTAGTCTTTGTTACTACTTACTATATATTCCGAAGTTTTTTTAACAAAATGTTTGAAGACAATACCTCTATTATCTGGCATAATCCTTGCCGTAAAACTAAAATCTGTTTAGTTTTACAGTAGTATTTGACACCTTACAATTTAATATACTGTAAATGCTAAATATGAGAGGGTAATTGTTTCTATGTGGGAAAAACTTAGAGTTTTCCCTTAGGGTGTTAAGCTTAGGGGAAAAACTTTGTGAAAACATTTTGTGTAATAAAATATTTGAAATGTTAGAAATAACATTGATAAAAATCTTTAGTCCAGAAAGGGTTCTGCAATTATAGTGGTATAGATCTTTTCTAAACTACTGCTTGATAAAATTAGTGGAACTAAAGAAAATCGCAGACTACACATTATGGTATACTGGGATATGTCTGCTACTGTATTCACATGCATAGACCAATGCATTGCTTTCTTTGTGTGTGTGACAGTGGACATGTACTAGAAAATCCTTGTAATTAGTTGAGTTGTAACCTGAAATTACTGTAATTATTTCCTCTCTATGGGATTTACTTTTAACTAATCTAAAGCTTTGCATTTACTATATTTAAACCTTAAGCCTATTTTTATACTAATTTTTGCAAGGAAATTTGTTTTTAAACAAACCTTATTGAAGTATACAATACAGGAAAGTGTATGAGTTACAAATGTACAGTCTGAAATATCACAAAGTGACCACACATAACACCAAGATAAGAGAACATTTCTAGCACCCCCAGAGGCTTCCAAGTGCTCCCTCAATCAGTACCCCCACCCACCAAGTAACCATTGCCTAACTTCCACATTCCTAGATAAGTTTTACTTATTTTTAAGCACTCTAAAAATGAATCTTAAAGAGTTTATGTTCATTTTTGTGCCATGTGTCTTTCAATATTAGGTCTGAGGTTCATTTTATTGCATGGAATGGTAGTTATCCATACTACAGCATAATACTCTGTTGTGCAAATGTATGAGTACTGTAATTTATCCGTTATGCTATCAATGGGTGTGTATTAATTTCCTATTGCTGCTGTAACAAACTACCACAAATTTAGTGGCTCAAAACAATACAGATTTATGATCTTACCATTCTGGAGGTTAGAAGTCCATAATCAGTGTCAGCAGGGCTGGTTTCTTTTGGATGCTCCAGAGGAGCATCTATTTCCTTTTCAGCTTGTAGAGGTTGCCTGCATTCCTTGGCTTGTGGCTCCTCTATTTTCAAAGCCAGCAGCATAGTATCTTCAGCTTTCTCTATATCTATCATAGCGCTTTCTACTCTGACCCTCTTGCCTCCCTCTTACAAGGACCCAAGTGATTAAATTGGGCCCACCTGGATAATCCAGTATACTCTCCCTCAGCATTCTACATAT
>NW_007794318.1:0-1555 GCF_000696425.1 Galeopterus variegatus | reverse complement strand
GAGACGAAGAAGAGAATGTTCTAGCAACATTGAAGCAGTCCCAGCTTTTGTGAGGTGAGCCCTGGTAGTTGATGGGCATGATTTTGCCTCTTTAATATAACTACCCTATAAATAATAGAGGGTCTCAGGGACAGTGAAAGGACACTCCTGATGGAAATGGACAGCAGCAAGGAAAAAAAGAACAAGTTCTCAGTTCCCAAAACAAATAAAATATTTTTTTGAGTTAACATTAGCTGAAATCAGTTTACATTCAGTAATTGTGAATCCAATGAATATTTCCCATGCAATTTTCTACGCATTTTTATAAAAGAAAAAAAAGCCCCATAAATTAACCACTATGTATGTATAGTCATAGTCTGACTTTTTCTGTTATGTCATAAACCCAAAAAAAGCAAGTAAATAAAAATGCATCTAATTTATAACTCTTTTTCTTGAAAGCCAAAGAATTGAGAAATAGTGAAATCTTCAAAACTTTATATTAGATAGCATCACTTTTGCTAGAAAATTAGAAAAAGACAAATGATTTTATCAGGTTATTTTTCACAGTTCTCAGATTCTGATCCTGTACATGACTACCCTCATGTCCCATTAACTTATTATTCATGAATAGAATTGGTAATGACTTTGTTGAATGAAGTATTCTGTATCTGCCGAAGTACTACTGGCAACTTCTACCAATGTTGAGGGAGGTGATGCTACCGACTCACCTTCATTTTATTGAATGAAACGTTCAGTTGCACAATCCAAAATCCTGAAAGCAGTTTTGACTGCTGTGTTAATGAGTTTGCAACTTTTTTCTACTTAACAGTTTGAATTGATTTTTCTACGTCTTAATAAGTTGTAGCAAATAAGATGGGCTGAAACTCTACCTCCTTCCTCATAATTTAATAAGTTAAGCCTTATTTTTCCTACTAATATTGACTTGGGCAAAAAAAAGACAAGTTAAAAGTGGAAAATACATCCCGTATTTGGAGATCAGCAAGTTATACTGAATTACAATGTGAATTATTCTATTGCCAGGTTTTTAATCCTGGAAAGATGTTAGCTAGAAAATAAGTTATAAACAGGAAGAGAATGCAAATCAAGTGTTGAATCAATAGTTTTAGCAATATGAACTTCTTTGGACAGGTGGTATTCAGAGTAGGCATAATAGAGCATTTTGGCCTCAACTAACTCGTGTTTGAATTCTGGACCCTGCATTATAAATGTCTAAACTTACACAATATTTCTAATCTTGTGGGTCTAGATTACTTCATATTTCAAATGGAGCTCACAAAGTTGCTGCAGGAAATAAATAAAATAGTACATGAAGAAAACTAGGTATATGTACAATAATAATAGTATAAACCAATATTTTGCCTCAAATATACCATGTTTTTTATCCTACACACTCTGGTGATCAAATACAAACTAATTACCATATACACTGTGTTAATACATAGTCTCCAATCCGGATCTCCTTTGAGTTAGACTCTTATTTTCAGTTTATAAATTTTTATTTCTTTATTAGAAAAAATAATAATAGTAACAATAGTTTGGGGTTTTTTGGGAAAAA
>NW_007794317.1:0-1555 GCF_000696425.1 Galeopterus variegatus | reverse complement strand
CTGTAGTTGGGAAACATGGGGATCCAGGAGAAACCACCACAAAATTAGTATCCTCCTAGAGGAGCTCTGGAAGAGAATAAGGGATATTCCACCCATAATGGAAGTGTGTTCTTATTGTAAGAATTCATTTAAAAGATTTAAATCCCATTTGCCATACTGTAAGATAAGACCAACCATACCTGCTTATCACAAAGTTTATCAGTCCAAGCCAGCTGCACTTACTCCCACGTGCTAAAAAATGAAGGAGTCGATCAAAGATTTAATTAAAGCTAAAGCAAGAGAGTTAGAGAAAATGAGTAAAGAAAGAAATCCTAAGTTGATAAGACACAAACCAGAACAGACAAATTATTTCCACTACTAGGTGTTGGTTTGGAAACATCAAGTACTGCAAAGGCACATAAAGACATCAAGAATCAAATTCAGCTCCCCTTCAAAATGTTAAAAAATACTGAATCAAAGGTTACTTTCCATGGATAAACTAAGTCTCACTTTTATGCATCAGAGAACCTCTCCTAAAAGAGAACACACCAAAGATTTGCCTTAATCGGGGGAAAGTAGATCTACTTCTTCAGAAACTGGTGAATCTTTACTGGTTGGTTCAATGGAAACTTCTTTGTCAAATCAAGATAAAAAATATTCCTCAGCCATACCAAATGATGCACAAACCACTTCTGTTAATCTGAAATTGGACAAAATTGATCTCCAAAGACAGGAGCTTCTAGGAAAATTACTAGATGTCCTATTGGTGATTTCCATAGTCTTTCAAAGAATCTCAGTGATGGGGTTAAAAGAGTAAGCACATCATTGCCAGTAAAGGCAGGGATCACCTCTCAGGAGTCCCTGCTGATGTTAGAGACACTGAGACCCAGGGAAAGAACACAGAATCACTCATTTTAATAATTTCAATTGTAATAAGAGTCCCTGCTGATGTTAGAGACACTGAGACCCAGGGAAAGAACACAGAATCACTCATTTTAGGCCTTGAAATTATCCCATGAGGTAAAATCTGAGGCAGGGCGTACAAAGAAAAAGGACTTAGCCCGGGAGTGGATGTGTGTGGGAGTAATGGAAATGCACAGAAAAGCACGTCTGCAACAAAAATGCATGAATTCCACATTGTGATGCCCCCAAGAATGCCAGTACTGCTGATGCAACTATAGAGAAGAAATCTCAAGGTGAAGGTCCACATTTAAACCTGTTCTCTCTGAGGGAGACAATTTACGAGTTTCTTCCTGTATAGCAGTCAAGTAATCAAAGTCTTGCCTCTTTGGCTATAAAATTTCTTCAAGAAGAGAAAGCCTGACATCGTAATCCTGTTCCTGATGTAAAGGCATTTATAAAGAGTCAGGGACAAGCTTCGCTGGAGCCCAAATCTGGCTGTCAGTCCCAAGCATTGCACATTGGTTGCCAGCGATCTTCACATTCAGCCCAGCATCACATTTTAAAAGCCCCTTCATGAATCATGTCGCTGCTACTGTCCTTCTCAGCTCCACGGGGCTAGGATGGTTTCCAGAGCTCTATCCTGGTCATCTTGCACTAGGGGTGTTGCCAGGGA
>NW_007794316.1:0-1555 GCF_000696425.1 Galeopterus variegatus | reverse complement strand
TGGAAAACGTGAACAGAAATGTGTTTTCATTGTTATAATTGTTCTATTTTACTGTTAGCTAATGTTGTTCATCTCTTACTGTATCTAATTTATAAGTTAAACTTTATCATAGATATGTATGATTAGTATAAAAACATAGTATATACAGATGCTCCTGGACTTACAAAGGGGTTATATCCCAATAAACCCATGGTGACTCAAAAATAGCATAAGTTAAAAATGGATTTAATATCTTGATATACCCATCATAAGTCAAAAAATCATTAAGTCCAACCATTGTAAGTCCAGGTGGTCCTCTGTGTACAATAAGTTTACATCCCAATGAACCCATCTTGAAAAATTGTAAGTCCATCCATTGAAATTTGGGGACCAGTTGTTTAGGATTCAGTACTATCTGCAGTTTCAGGCATGCAATGGAGTTCATGGAATGTATCTCCTGCTATTAAGGGGGAGCTACTGTATACACACACAAATATTGATACTTCAAACACTAAATTCCAATGCAGATCAAATTTTTTTGATATAAATAGGATTCAAATCATCAAGGACCTAAAAAATACCTATTTTTCATAATCTCTACTATCATTGACATCAGAGCATCTGTTTATTTGATGCTTTTGTTGTCAAATAGATTATCTTTACACATGAAGCTCTCTCTGCACTTAAAAATATTGTTTTACCTAAGTGTATCCACTCGTTTTTCATAAATCTTATGTTTAATAAAGTTGAAATTAGCTTTCTACACACTAATGGTAAACTATGGTTAAGCAATCTTTCCCCTTACAAATGCAACAAAATATTGGATAAGTTAACTTGAATTTTAAAAAGTTATTTGATTGACTCTCCAAGAAAGATGGGAAATCGTTGAAATTTCATCAAGGAACAGGGTACCCAAATCTTGGTTACCAGGAGGTGAAACCAAGGGTCTCTTGCAGTAACCACACCAGATCTAAGCTTTGGGAATTGCAATTTGAAGGTCCAAACACTGGTGATGAGACCTCAGAGTTAGATTCATTATCAAAACGACCTGGAAATGTTTTTTCTACCTAAATCTTGGAGCTGGGGATTGCAAAACTGTCTGGAAACAAGGGCATAGAAAAAAAAAAGAAAACAAACAAACAAAAAACAGCCTGCTTAATGATTATGGAAAGGAAGCTGACTCCAGCCTATGGTGTGAGCTATATCATGATTGAATGTGAACTTTAAATTCTCAGTGTCTTCAGTACGAGAAACTAATAATAAGAAATGAAGGTGGGGAAAGCAAGAGTTTTCTAGATTAAAAAAGACAGAAATGAAAACCAGTGCAAGAACCTGGATTGGATCCTGAAGGGGGAGGGCTGGGGGAGTATAAAAATTATGCAACAATATGAAAAATTAAATATGGATAATTTTTTTGATGTTATGGTATTATTGTTAGTTTTCTAAGGCATGATAATGGCATTGTGGATGTGGGGAAATAGCCTTATACTTAGGAGATATGAGATGAATCATTCGGGAGTGATATGTCCAGTGCAAAGACGATTTGACTTTAAAAACACAATCAAACTCACCAGAA
>NW_007794315.1:0-1555 GCF_000696425.1 Galeopterus variegatus | reverse complement strand
CCTCGGCGGGAGCGCCGCAGCACTTCCCAAGCGGCGCACTGTAGCAGTGCGCCACCGGGCCAGCCCCTTTTTTGCTATTTTGAGATATACAATACAATATTATTAGCTATAGTCACCGTAGAGCACTAGAATTTATTCTTTCTAATTGGACTTTGTAACTTTGTACAGAGTTGGTGGCAACCTTTCCTGGTCCCCCCACTCCTACCTTTTTCTGCCTCTGGTAACCACTATTTTATTCCCTATCTCTCTCCCTCTCTTTTTTTTTCTCTCCTTTTATTTTTCTTAATTGACCGTGATTGTACATATTTATGGAGTACAATAGGATATTTGGGTACACTCATACTGTGTGCAATGATCATATCAGGGCACTTAGTATATCCATCACCTCAAACATTTTTCACCTTTTCATGTTGGGAATATTCAACATCATCTCTAACTAGGTATTCAAAGTCATGTTGAAATTTAATTGCCATTGCAATGGTATTGAGAGGTGGGACCTTTCAGAGGTGATTAGTCCTGAAGGCTAAACTAATGATGTTTTCTCTAGAAAGGGTTAGTTATCATGGGAGGGGGCTTCTGATGAAAAGGTAAGTTTGGCCCCCATTTTTTCTGTCTCGCACATGCACTTCCTCGCCATGGGATACTTCTACCATGTTATGGTGCAGCAAGAAGGCCCCCAACAGATGTGACCCTTGACCTTGGACTTCCCAGCCTCCAGAACCAGGAGCCAAATAAATCTCTTTTCTTTATAAATCACTCAGTCTGTGGTATTCTATTATAGCCACAGAAAATGGGCTAAGATACCCTGGAACAGTCATCCAGGAAGCTCCTGCTTGGAGATTCAAATAAGACATAGGTGAGGCAAAGGCAATGTGTTAGGGCAGAATCAGGGTAATGTTGTATGCAAGCACAACACCTAGGGTTATCTAAGGATGAGCACTGCGACCGTGACTAGAATGAAAAATGCAGTGAAAAACAAAGCTCTGGTTTTGGGAGGTAGATTGTTCCATCCTGCTGCTTTTCAGAAACTCAGATAAAAACAAAACCAGAGCATCCATTTATTGAGTGCTTACTATTTGTCAGACACTGTGGCTTGTCTGCATAAACTTTACAGTGTATAATGAAATCTTATTTACCTTCCGTAACATTCTTGTAAGGCTGAATTATTCCTGTTTTAGAAAAGAGGAACCCAAGATTCAGAGAAGTAAACCTGAGATTCAGAGAAGGGAACCCGAGATTCAGAGAAGTAAGTAACTTGCTTATGGTCACTGAGCAAATGTGTGAGACTTGGGCCCTGGTCTGCCTAACTCCTTTACAGTGTATAATGAAATCTTATTTACCTTCCGTAACATTCTTGTAAGGCTGAATTATTCCTGTTTTAGAAAAGAGGAACCCAAGATTCAGAGAAGTGAACCTGAGATTCAGAGAAGTAAGTAACTTGCTTATGGTCACTGAGCAAATGTGTGAGACTTGGGCCCTGGTCTGCCTAACTCTCAAACTGCTGCTCTCCACTACCACATTATATCACCTCCTTCAAGCTTTCTCCCTAGCCTCC
>NW_007794314.1:0-1555 GCF_000696425.1 Galeopterus variegatus | reverse complement strand
CTAGGCTTTAGCTGGGAGCTGCCCTGTCTTTCCTTCTTGGGTCTGATTCTTAATGTGTGTCTTTATCTGCAACTTTGTGTCCCTTGTTTATATACAGTTCCCTCTGTCTTCCTCGCTGGCAATATTTTCCTGTAGATTGTCCCTTTCATAACTCTCTTCTACCTCCCTTCCTCTGCCTTTCTCTGGGACAGCCAGTCTGCTGAACTCCTTTGCAAACCTGGGGTGGTTCCATTTAAAATACATATTTCACTTAAACATTTTTAACAACAAAAAATTAGTGAGCTGGCCGGTTAGCTCAGCTGGTTAGAGCCTGGTGCTGATAAAGGTCCAGGGTTCAATCCCTGCACCCGCCAGCCGCCAAAAACAAAAATTAGTGAACCGCCACAGCAGAAGGCATTTTCTCTCCCAGGGTGTAAAAACGGAGCCCACCCAGAAACACAGTCTCCCACTTTCATCTCCAGGGTGGCCTTGTCTCAAGCCTATTGGTTGACCAGTCGCTTTGAGGGGAGAAAGGCGGCACCCCTCCATCTGTCACACCTAGTGGCAGAGAGCACCCTGAATTACTGCTTCCCTTCCTTTCTCCTCTCTCCCTGTCTCTCTCCCCTACCCCACCCCCAGCCACTCCCAGGTCCTCCTGTCATTTCACCTTTTCTCTGGTTCACAGAACCCTTGAATGATAATCCTCTTTTATTTGCCTGAACTTCTGAACCTTCCTGCGTCTTCTACCTCCGGTCTTTGGCAATCTGCCTCAGATTCCTTTATCTGCCCTTGGCCTGGCTGAAACTTTTGCTGATGGAGAATCAGACAGACTAGGGCTCACTAATTCTCAGTTCCTTCTCACTTCTGATCACACTTCCATGGTATGCTGCTGCATTTTTCTTCTTCTCTCTTCTCTCCCTCCTTTTAGCTGAGCAAACTTTTCCTGTGCCCTCTCAATCCAGGCTTCTTTTTCCTTGCAAGCTACCTCATTGTGCTTCCCATGCACCTTTTCCAGATGGTTCCTGGGCAGACTGCACCAGCCTTTAATCCTGCAAGTGACACCGTCTCACCACCTCCCCGAAGAATTGGTCAGTTTCAGTAGTCCCACATTCAAGGGCTGGGTAAACCCATGTTTAGGGGCTGTGACTGCCCCACTTCTGCTCAGTAAGTGGGTAGACTCGCCCCGCTCTCAAGGGTGGAAGGATTAATCCACCACAGGACGTTCTTCCATCCACACCCTAGTTCGGCTCAGTATTTTCCTTGGCTAGAGTTGCAGTGCCTTGTTGGCCATTCTAAAATAACATCTTTCATCACCATTTTAGTTCTCATTTAAGAAGTGAAAGTTTTCTTGTCTTGCTTGGTGGGGTGCAATTGAGAAATTAAATCAGAGACTCCCATTTTTATCCCCAAATATTTTTTAAGGTGTGTCATGAATTCTCCATCCCCAAAGGCTAGTTACACACTTTTTCCAGGGACCTAAATTTCACAAATGTGCCTTTTGGGATTACAATCAAGAGATTTTGTAATCTAAATTTGACTCACAAAATCCCTGTCTTGGAATATTTTTCAGATGACA
>NW_007794313.1:0-1555 GCF_000696425.1 Galeopterus variegatus | reverse complement strand
GGTGGGAGGTGTTGGTGAAGGGCCATAATAATCATATACATTGTATATTGACAAAATAAAAATTAAAAGATAAAAATAAAAAAAATAAAAATAAATAAAAATTAAAAAAAAGAAAGTATACAGTTCAGCAATTTTTAATATATTCACAAAGTTGTGCAAATATTACCACTATTTAACACCAGAACAATTTTGTCACCCCCAAAAGAAACCCCATACCCATTCACAGACCATCCCTAGAACCCCACCCCCCCAAACCTTAAAACACTGCTATGAACATTTGTACACAAATTTTTGTGTGGCTGTTTGTTTTCAATTCTCCTGGGTACACACCTAGGAGTGGAACTGCTGGGTCATATGGTAACTCTAGGTTGAACGTTTTGAGTAACCGCCCCATGCTTACAAATTTACATTTGTTTCCAAAATAAATATTTATTGAACAGTAGGTCAGTAACAGCTTAGCTGGGTAGTATTTGAGGTCTCACTAGGTTGTGATCAAGGTGTTAGGCAGAGCTGAGTTCTCATCAGTTGGCTTGACTGGGGAAGTATCCACTTCTCCACTTGAGTGGTTGCTGCAGCATCCACTTCCTTGTGATTGTAGGATTAAGAGCTCCCATTGGTCAGAGGCCACCCTCAACTGCTAGAGATTTCCCACAGGTCCTTGCCACATGGGCTTCTTAAACTTGGCGCTTTATTCTATTAGGCAGCAAGGAGTATCTCTAGAGCAAATTGGCTAGCAAAATGGAGTATCACTACATAATCATGAACATGACATTCCTTCTCCTTTGCCATATTCTATTGGTTAGAAGACAGTCAGTCACAGGCCCTGCTCATATTTAAGGAAAGGGTATTATACCAGGGTGTGAACACCAGGAGGAGGGGGATGATCGTGGAACAGTTATTCTGGAGGGTATCCACCACAGTATCTGTCAGGTGTTCAGGAACGTGCCACATTCTTTTGCATGTGTTGCCTCATTTAATCACTAAAACAACCTGTAAGGCAGGCATCACCCCATTGCACAGATGAGAAACTTGAGGCTCAGAGAAACAAGAACTTCCCCAAGGTCCTGCCAATGTTCAGACTGATACTACCCTATCACGGCATGAAGTTAACGTGTGCAATCTTAGAGGCTGAAGGGTCAGCACCCTTACAGTGAGAAGCAAGGCCTGAGGGAGCCAGGGGTTAGCAAGAGGGGGAGGCATATAGCTCTCCATGAGATGGGAGACCAGGAGAGAAGGATGGGTGTGGATTACATTTTGAGAAAAAAGAAAACCCAGAGCATATTATGTGTGATGATCCCTATTTTTTCAATGAAGCAGAAAATGAGGGTGTCTCCTGAGAGGGTGGAGGTTGGGCTGGAGGGGAAGCAGAGCCAAGTTGGAATAGCAGCTGTGGGGAATGGGGAAGGGGAATGTTGCCAGACTGAGTACAACAAGGTTACAAGACAGGCTTGGTGGGTGGTCCCCACTCTCTCCCCAGCACTGTGTGTTCACTCGCATCAGCATGCCTGGCAGTGCTGGGATTTATGCCCATGTCCAGCTCTTTCATCAGAAGGAA
>NW_007794312.1:0-1555 GCF_000696425.1 Galeopterus variegatus | reverse complement strand
GGCTGAGCGAGGTGCGGGCACAGCACCGAGGGTTGTGATCCCGTTGCCGGTCCCGGTCCGGTTGTGATCCGTTGCTGGACACGAAAAAAGACAAAAAGGAAAAAAAAAATATGTACTTTGCTATGAAACAGATCTTGTTATAAACTTATTAGTGGTATACACTTCAGCAGGTTATTGAACCTCACTAAACTTCAGTTTCTTCATTAAGCAAATGAGATTAATAATCATCATATCAACCTCCTAGAGTTATTGTACAGGACAAATGGGTAATTCATACTCTTAGCACAGTACCAGGCACATAGTAAGCAACCTATAAAGAGTGGCTATTGTTATACTAGTATAGAATTGTTTGCCTCTGTCATAAATCTGCAATGAGCTGAAGAGGAGAGTCCTGGACTGAAATATCTGTGTCTGTTTTTTATTAGTTGGTTAACTTCCAACAAGTTACTTCTCTGTCTTTGAATTTCAATTTCCTCTGATCACTGGAGACAAAAATCATGTCCTATTTATATAATAAGGTTGTTTTGATATGAGATAATATTTGTGGAAGTAGTTTGAATATTCTAAAGATGAATACATAGAAGGTATTATGGTCTGACCTTGGTATATTTTACTCTGGGCAGCTCTAGCCATATAGAGATAATTATGAGCTGCAGCATAAAAATAGTGCCAGAAGAACACTGGACTCAGATGAGGGAGCCTGAGGACTGCCACTAACCTGTGACCCAAGGACAGCCACTTAACTGCTTAGAGTTTTTATTTCCTCATCAACAACCGAAGGGGTTAGGTTCCCTATCTTCCAAACCATTTTATTGTAGCTCCAATGGTCTGATTCCCTTCTTCACTAAGACAACTTTTAATGTTCAATATTCCACATTTGTCTCTAGGCCAATAAACTCCAAAATGAAGCAAAGACAGGATTTACTATGGGTCAAGAATCTTTCTAACCCAGAGTCAATGCAATCTCACATTATTTAATTTTTCACATGCTTTAATCTGTGGTGACATTCAGAAATGAGCAGATTAAATACAATTAGCTCACCAGAACACAGTTATCAGGCTTCACTCTGAAAGAGGGTACTTGTGGAAAGATTCTGGTCAGAACCAGAGAAAAAGTAACTGGTAATAAAACTCAGCAAAAGAAAATGAACATGGGACTTACTATCTATTTTTTATTATTTTCCAAGCAGATATAAAAATAGTTATTTGCTATTATTTCCTGTTATTCAAGTTTCATCTGTCTGCAATAGATTGATTTTTTTCCATAGGCAATACAATCAGAAGGGTTAAAAGGGAAAAGGCCAAGGACAGATAATGCTATAAGGAAACTATTTTTCTGGATGAATACTAGGACACCAAACTCTCCCATTATGTTCTGAGGTTCAAGGGTCTGAACTGTAAACCCAGTGGAAAACTGCATGATATTATCACTGTTGATATTGTTGCTTGAGTTGTTTTTCTAATGAAAATCATTATCCCCAAAAGAACAAATGGAAAAACAGTTCATTTAAAGTGGAGTTCCTCCTATGTTTTCTTTAATAAGTTTTATTGTTTC
>NW_007794311.1:0-1555 GCF_000696425.1 Galeopterus variegatus | reverse complement strand
TACAGCTGTGCATATAAATGGCATTTCACATAATCTCTAGAGGCCAGGGTCAATGTTCCTCATACATTTTAATACTGTCGATGACATAGCGACATCCTTCCAATTTATGTTCCCTCATAATTGAAAGGGGCTTAATAAAAGTGAGGCAGAGGCAGTATGTACACAGCAACATCGATTTCTGCTGATAGTTGAGAGGAAGTTAATTGTAATTTTAATGTAATTTGTTCCATGGGGGATGTTGAGCCCTGAAACATACCTAAATGTGTTTTAAAGGAAATTGTGTGTGTGTGTGTGTGTGTGTGTGTGTGTGTTATGATATTAGAATGATCCAATTATACAGCTGTCGTGAAGACACCAAATATAACTTCCTAGATGAATACTTTAGTTATTTTCCCACAGATACATTTGTTTAAATAAATGGAAGCCTGGACTTCATTGTCAACACAGAATTTTACCCAGTCAGATTTTGGGGTGACAGAGGTGTTGTGTTGCTTGAAATAAAAGCACACGATATTTATCTAAGTATGAACGCAATGCAGTCCTAACTGGTAAAGTTAAGCTTATTTACATGAACCATAGTTAATATTCATCTTGGGTGAAGCAGTTTTTTATTAAGTTATTTTTTTCATTTAGTAGAGCGAGAACATGCTAATAGTTTTGTTGGCAATTCAAACATTTCCTGCTGTGGGTAAAAACAAATGTACAACTGAAGAATGATGTTCTCTGGCTCTGAAATTTGCTAATTGCAGAGCTATTCAATTATAGGTAATATCCTTTTATTGCTAATAAGATTACCGTGTGTCAACACAACTGCTATTCTGAAATGGAATTTATCCAATTTGCCTTGTATGGAATTCAAAACTGTTCTGTGTAAGAAGACTTTAGAAAATTAGCATCGAAATACAAATGACAAGAAAAAGAAATCAGTAAAATTCCTAATTAAAAATATTTTTCTCATCCAGATGCTTTTATTTTTGGACAATTTCATAATTGATATTTTGCCACCAAAAAAAAAAAAATCACAAACCAAAAACAAAAACAGTCATGTAGTTGAATCTATTGTCGTCTAGATTAAAATAGTCTTTAACTAGTTTACAATTTGTCTTTGTACAATTTGGGATTATCCAAACTGTTCCTCAGCCCCACTCCCAGCAAGGGTCTAGTGTCATGTTGGGTACAGAAGGAGAGAATGAATGGTTATGGATTAGATCAGGCAATCAGGAGGGAATCAGATTTACCTAGGTCGGGGATAAAAGGGCATGTGCCACGTATATTCCTGAGTCTTACCTCGGACCAAGGAAATCAGACTTTTAGAGTGTAGAGCACAAGAACACACATGTTGTACTCCATCCCATTACTTCTTATTTTAAATGCACGTGGAGTTTGAGAACTACTGGCCTGAAGGGATATTGCCCTGATGCCTGAGTCCTGGCTATAGTGCATATCTGGTGTCCTTCACTCTTGGCCTTTGGCAGCAAAGGCTGTACAATGGCTTTCTACCTTCTCTCAAGGAAAGTGCAAGGTATCCACTTGCTGCCAAACACAGCTGAACAGA
>NW_007794310.1:0-756 GCF_000696425.1 Galeopterus variegatus | reverse complement strand
CTTGGTATGATGAGTTTACTTAGATCGATGTGTTTGGTGTGATGAGTTGACTTAGATTGATGTGCTTTGTCTGATGAGTTTACTTAGATCAATGTGCTCAGTCTGATGAGTTTACTTAGATTGATAAGCTCGGTCTGAGGAGTTTACTTAGATCGATGTGTTTGGTGAGATGAGTTTACTTAGATTGATGTGCTTGGTCTGATGAGTTTACTTAGATCAATGTGCTTGGTCTGATTGGTTTACTTAGATCGATTAACTTGGTGTGATGAGGTTATTTAGATTGAATGGCTTGGTCTGATGAGTTTACTTAGATCGATTAGCTTTCTCTGATGAGCGTAAATAGATCGATGAGCTTTGTCTGATGAGTTTACTTAGATCAAAGGGCTTGGACTGATGTGTTTACTTAGATCGAATAGTTTCTCTGATGAGTTTTCTTAGATATATGTGCTTCGTCTGATGAGTTTACTTTGATCGATGTGCTTGGTCTGATGAGTTTACTTAAATCGATGTGCTTGGTCTGATGAGTTAACTTAGATCGATATGCTTGGTCAGATGAGTTTACTTAGATCGATGTGCTTTGTCTGATGAGTTTACTTAGATCAATGTGCTTGGTCTGATGAGTTTACTTAGATCGATTAACTTGGTGTGATGAGGTTATTTAGATTGAATGGCTTGGTCTGATGAGTTTACTTAGATCGATTAGCTTTCTCTGATGAGCTTAAATAGATCGATGAGCTTTGTCTGATGAGTTTACTT
>NW_007794309.1:0-1556 GCF_000696425.1 Galeopterus variegatus | reverse complement strand
TGTCTTGGACCTAAACTTGCCATTGTCATGTGCAAACATTGCCTTTTTGGATGCCCCCAAAGCAGAGTTCACACGCCGGTATTTTTTGTGTTACAGTTATGCAATTTTGTGTCCTGCTGGGTGATGTTTTACAAACTATATTTTAAGGTTGAGAAAGTTTCAAGGTTGAAGATCTCAAAGCAGTGGTAAAATCAAAGCTGTTTCCTGTGAAGAAAAAAAAAGTATGTATATATGTTGCACTTGGATTGTCAGAAGGTGGAAACTGAAATAAATTATCTTTTAAAAAAAAGTCAGCCTGTTTAATTTTTGTTTTAACATATCTGTGAGAATTTTTTTTTACAGAATTTGCAGTCTTCTCAGTTACATCAGAGTCTTTTCAGAGAAAAAACATTTTTTTCTAAGGTCAAATAGAGACTTTCCCCATTAGGCTGAGCCTTTGGGTCTCATCGGGTGGGTGAGACCGTGAGAAACGCCGGAAAAAGGAGATTCCTCTGTAGATACAGCCAGCTGAGTTGGTCTGTTTGGGCACTTGGGGGGTGTTAGTGACTGAGGGACCTCCAGACCAGGTCTCAGCCCAGGATGCCAGCACGCCTCGAACCCTCCAACCGGGCTTCTCTTCCTGCTGCTCCTCGGAGCCAATGCCTCGCCTCTTGATTTGGGGGTTGAGGGGTGGTAGGTGGATCCCGATTACTACCCTCCCCCCTAACACAGGCAGGACTTTCTAGCCCTTTTCAACTCAGTTCGACAGACGTATTTCATGAAGTGTTAGGCTTTCTCTTTTTCTGATTATAAGAAGTCAGTGGCTGCGTTCTAATACTCTGGCCTAAACGGATCAGGCAGGTGAGCTGAGGTACAGGAAGGCCTGGGAGAGGACCGGGCCCCACCGCACAGCTGGGGTGGAAGCGGCCAGGTTCCAGGGGCCCAGGAGTACAGGGCTCCCCCCTCATCTGCCTGAGTGGAGTGGGAACGCTCCCTGACACACGGGAGGGGCTGGTGGTCTCATGTCTCTGGCTCTGCCACTGCCCCCTCTTGGCCAGACATGGAGGGAGGGCCCGACTGGGGAGTGCCCCCAACCCCAGGGCGTCGTGTCTAGACTTTTCCTCTGGTGCCACGTGGATTTCACCAGCAGCAGACAAGGGGCTAGGTGCAGAGGCAAACTCCTAGGAAGGAGGGATGTATTGTAAGTTTCTTACCTATTGCAAGAAAAGGGACCTAACTTTTCTGTCTACATTTTATAGGAACAAATTTTATTTTATTTTTATTTTATTTTATTTTATTTTTGTCTTTTTCCGTGTCTGGCAACGGATCGCAACCCTCAGTGTTGCCCCCGTACTGGACCGGGACCGGCAACGGGATCGCAACCCTCGGTGTTGCCCCCGCGCCTTGCTCAGCCAGTGAGCGGGAACCGGTCTGTATGTGGGATCCGAACCCTCGGCGGGAGCGCCTCCGCACTTCCGAAGCGGCGCACTAGCGCAGTGCGCCACCGGGCCGGCCCTAGGAACAAATTTTAAATGTATTATTCAAAAGTTACAAAACTAAATACAGTAAGTGTAAAA
>NW_007794308.1:1075-1556 GCF_000696425.1 Galeopterus variegatus | reverse complement strand
TTACTTAGATCGATGACCTCAGTATGATGAGTTTACTTAGATAGATTAGCTTACTCTTATGAGTTTACTTAGATCGATATGCTTGGTCTGATGAGTTTACTTAGATCGATGACCTCAGTATGATGAGTTTACTTAGATAGATTAGCTTGGTCTGATGAGTTTACTTAGATCGATATGCTTGGTCTGATGAGTTTACTTAGATCAATGACCTCAGTATGATGAGTTTTCTTAGATCGATTAGCTTACTCTTATCAGTTTACTTAGATCGATTAGCTTGGTCTGATGAGTTTACTTAGATCGATCAGCTTGGTCTGATTAGTTTACTTAGATCAATAAGCTCTGTCCGATGAGTTTACTTAGATCGATCAGCTTGGTCTGATGAGTTTACTTAGATTGATTAGCTCTGTCCGATGAGTTTACTTAGATCGATCAGCTTGGTCTGATGGGTTTACTTAGATTGATGACCTCAGTCTGATGAGTT
>NW_007794308.1:0-212 GCF_000696425.1 Galeopterus variegatus | reverse complement strand
ATTTATGCTACATCGATTAGCTTGGTCTGATGAGTTTACTTAGATCGATCAGCTTTGTCTGATGAGTTTACTTAGATCGATTAGACTGCTCTGATGAGTTTACTTAGATCGATGAGCTTGGTCTGTTGATATTATTTAGATCGAAGGTCTCGGTCTGAGGAGTTTACTTAGATCGATTAGCTTGCTCTGATTAGTTCAATTAGATCGATGAG
>NW_007794307.1:0-1556 GCF_000696425.1 Galeopterus variegatus | reverse complement strand
TTTTTTTTTTGCCCCCTTGACTTTTTGTGTTTGAGTCCCATTTATGCATCAGAATTCTCTTCACCTCCACTGTTACCACCCTCAGCCAAACCATCTTCTTCTCTTTTCTAGACCACCAAGAGAGCTTTCTAAATTAGTTCTGCTCTTGTCTCTCCATGATCCACTCTCCACCTGTCAGCCTGAGTAATCTTTTTGTAAATTCATTATGTCACCTTCCAAGTTTCTCCCTCATTTCTCCATTCCTCCTAATGGCTCATTGACTTCCTAAATCTGTTTGCATAGTATCCCAAGTCCTGCACATGCTCAACCACACCCTGCCTGCCTCACCATCACCAGTTCCTACAAACCTCCACCTCCTTCATTCTCTACACTTAGTCATTGTGGGCCTTCTTTCCATTCTTTAAAGTAATACTCACGCCCACCTCAGAGCCTGGGCATCTGCTATTCCCTATACATTGAATACCCCCTCAGCCAGTGAAATCCTACTCAAATACTATTCATGCTTCAATCTCAGCTCAACATCCCCTCCCAGGAAAGCTTCCAAATCAGTGAGACTAGGTCAGGCCCCTAGACCCATCCTCACAGTTCCCTTCAAGATTCAGCATTGTTTATAATTACACCCTTGGCTTCATTTCCTTCCCAACACACACAGTGCATAGCAAATTCTAGGTGCTCAATCACATTGTCAATCATTAGTGTTATTACAGTTGGTCAATAGATTTTTGATGACTAAATGATTGAATGAACAAAGAAATTTGATGTGGGATTTTAAGCAAGTCACTTCACAATTCCTGATTACAATTTTCTCATTTATAAATTTGGCATTTTGGATTAAATTTTCTCTGATGTTATGTTTGAGTTATAATTTCTCTGATGGAAGCTTTTTTACTTTAGTGTCTGGCATTAAAGGAGAAGCCAAGAAAGAAAAGGGGGTGACCTTCCTACCTACAACAGGTAAATGGGCATGTGCTCCTCCCTAGCTCAGTCTGTTTTGGGGCAAATTCCTTGACTTCTGTAAGCCTTACTTTCCCTAGCAATAAACTGGAGATTTTATGTATGCTAACACTCGAAGAGTTACAGTAATATTTCCTATAAGTTATTTATTACTCCATGGTTCATTAAATACTTGAATTATCATGATCTGATTAAATCCACAAAGACTGTGGCCTTCTATTAGTGACAGAAGATTTTATAATAGAAGGTATTGTTATTTGCCATCATCACCTTTGTAATAATTTCATCTTTCTTTGCCTGTCCTTGTTTGATGGTATTAAAGTGGCTGTCCAGTGAGGTGGTGAATACATTGCAACATAAAAGACACAGAGGAGTCAGGGACTGAGTTTCTGTTCATAAATTTTTGGTAAACAAGCAGAATAATGTTTTTTTGGTATGATTTTGGTTTTGGGGGATCTAGGGTTACTCTTTATTTTAAAAAATTTATTTATTTTTAATTAGTACATTCATATAACTCCAACAGCAAAAGGCACAGAAGTGCACGAAGTTTAAATGCTCCTCCAGACAACCACTTCCCTTTCCCCCAGGACACCATAAATATT
>NW_007794306.1:0-1556 GCF_000696425.1 Galeopterus variegatus | reverse complement strand
GAGTTTTGAGGTTGAAAAACAACCGGGAGAATTTAAAGATAAATATGTCAGTCAATATTAAAAGGTTAAAGATGAACTGTGAGTATACTCTATTGCAGATGTCAGAAATGGTTAAAGTCACAATGTTGAGATCAGTTATAGTAGATACTTTTCCTAAAGTCATAAAATGTTTTCATTATAGTTATGAAATATGAATTATTTCTATTAAATCATTTCTAGATTTTAAGGATTATATTTATTGCATATAAATCACATTTAATTGTATACTGTTTTTACCTTTATTATAGAGATTATGAATTACCTGGGCCCTCTCAGCAGGGAAGATGCAACTGTTTGGTATTTATAGAATGATTTATATTTTCAAATCATTTTCCAAACATTAATTAATTTGCATAACTTCCAGCTAGGTAACAGTTTTCTATTTAATAAAGAACTCAAGACAGAAAGGTTGGCAGATTTGTTTCAGGTCATATGGTGTACTAGATATACACAGATTACTCAATTTTAAGATCTTCAATCTGATTTTACATTTGTAAAATGTAAATTTTACCAATTTGCCATTGGACTCACTTGTACAACACCTTATTGCTCATTAAGGTCATGGTGACTTTAAGGGAAAAGAAAGGGAAACTTTCATCAAGACTGGGGAGAGAAAATCACTTTATAAATTACATATCTATTGGCTGAGAAATATCTAAGTGAACAAAGTGTTAGGGCCCCCACTGCCAGGATGTAAAGCAACCACCACCCCATGAACATCGAACCCTTTGATGACGTTCAGTAAATAAATAAGTACATAAATAAATATAAATAGTATTTTTAATGGGAAAGAGTAGATTGTAAGTGCAACCGGTTTTCTTCCAAGTGAGTCGGAAGGGGAAAGGGAGATGCTACCAGCCTAGCCCTAATGAGAGTGAGGGACTCATATGCAGATGGCATTATTATGAAATTCCAGTCTTGCTGATGCACCTGGGTTGCTTTCCCTCATCCTCAGCTCTTTTCTCCCCACCTCATCTCCAGATATGAGTAGCTTCCAGGACCTCCTGTTAATCAGGAAGGCTGAGATAATCACCCAATGGACTGTACTCTAGGGATGGCATATACATAGCTGAGGATATTCAGTATCAAAAATGGCAGGGTCTCCACTTGTCTGATTGATATCAGGGTCAGTGAGGCAAAGGTAAACCGGAGGGAGAGAGAAAGATTCAACTTAAATAAAATTGTCAAGCACCATGAAGATGTAAAATATAGGTTTGGCAGTTTCAGGACACAGAGCATAATTTATCTGGATTTTCTGAAAGCCTTTGACAAAGAACACCTGACAACCTGCTCTTGAAAGATAAAGTAGCAGGATCCAACATAAAACACAATGTAAAGGATGACACAAAGGAGAAAACAGAAGGAAGGCGATGTTCAGATTCTGTCAGGCAACCAGTACATTCATAATGGTGCTTTCTTTAATTCTTTAAATTGCATCGATCTAAACAATATAAAAGCCAGACTTAAGAACTATGATGAAAAGCCAGTGAAGAGAGAGAGAGTGTGTGTGTGTGTGT
>NW_007794305.1:0-1556 GCF_000696425.1 Galeopterus variegatus | reverse complement strand
TTGCAAGTAGAATATTGAAGTCTTCTACTTCTATTGTATTGCTGTCTGTTTTTCTCTTCAGGGCTGTCAATGTTTGTTTTATATATTTATATGATCTTATATTAGGTGCAGATGTAATTATTATACTTTGTGGTTTATCGACCTTTTTGTCGTCATATAATGTCCTTTGACTTTTGTGACAGTTTTTGTCTTATAGTCTATATTTAAATAAAATTATAGCCACTCCTGCTTTTTCCTGGTTATTTTTTTATTTTTTTATTTTTCCTTTTTGTCTTTTTTCGTGTCCGGCAATGGATCGCAACCCTCAGTGTCGCGCCCGTACTGGACCGGGACCGGCAACAGGATCGCAAACCTCAGTGCTGCGCCCGCACCTCGCTCAGCCAGTGAGCGGGAACCGGTCTGTATGTGGGATCCGAACCCTCGGCGGGAGCGCCGCCATGCTCCCAAGCGGCGCACTGTAGCAGTGCGCCACTGGGCTGGCCATTTTTTTTTCCTGGTTATCATTTGCATAAAGTATCTTTTTCCAATCCTTCACTCAGCCTGCGTGTGTCTTTAAACCTAAAGTAAGGCTCTTGTAGACAGCATATGGTTAATAGTTGAAAGTTGTATTTTTTTTCCATTAAGCTAGTCTCTCTTGTGATTGGACAATTTAATTCATTTAAATCTTGCCATTCTGTTAATGATTTCTGTCAGTCTTGTAGTTGCTTTGTTTTTATTTTTTCTTCTCTTCCTTTGTATTTCATTGGTTTTTTTATACTAATGTGATTTGATTCATTTCTGTTTGTGTTTTGTGTATCTTCAATACGTTTTTTCCTGGGGTATTTTTGGCTGTTACCACAGAGCTTACATAAAGCAACTTATAATGGTCTATTTTCAGCTAACCATGTCAATCGTATATCAAAACACAAAACTTTTATGTCTTCCTTTTTCCCCATGCACACACTTTATGTTATTGATGTCACAGTTTGCATCTGTCTTCCTTTTTCCCCATGCACACACTTTATGTTATTGATGTCACAGTTTGCATCCTTTTGTATTGTGTATTCCCTAACACAGTTTTATAATTATATTTACTTTAAATACATTTTTTTATGTATCATACCATGATTAAAGGTGATTTACCTAACACTGTTACAGTATTATTATGTTCTATATTTGTAGGTGATTTACCTAACACTGTTACAGTATTATTATTTTCTATATTTGTCTATATATTTAATTTTACCAGTGAGTTTTCACCTGCATTCATATTTCTGTTTAGCATACTTTTGTTTCAACTTGAAGAATCATCTTTACCATTTCTTATAAGGCAGGTTCAGGTCTAGTGATGATGAACTCCCTTACCTTTTGTTTGTCTGGGAAAGTCTTTATCACTCCTTTGTTTTTCAAGTCCAGTTTTGCCAGCTATAGTATGCTTTGTTGGCAATTTTTTTCTTTCACCATTTTGAATATATTATCTCACTCCTTTCTGGCCTGAAATGTTTCTGCTGAGAAATCCACTAATAGTATTATGGGGTTTCCCTTGGACATAATAAGTTGCTTTTCTCTTGTTGCTT
>NW_007794304.1:0-1556 GCF_000696425.1 Galeopterus variegatus | reverse complement strand
AAAAAAAAGAATAGTAAAAAAAATAAAAAATGTTTAAATTTACTTTTATGTGTGCAAATATGCTTGCTTGGTTTAGATATAACTATATTTTGCAAAATTGTAGACATACCTGTATGATTTTTTAAATCTTTCTCACTATAAAATATTAACTAATGTTATAAATATTTTGTAATTTTGATTCCTAATAAGGCATATTATTTTGTCATCTATATTTTATTTAGTCATTAACCTGTTATAGGAATTTAGATCGTTTTTCACTTTTCACTATGATCATGATTCATAAATCTTTACATGCATTTATGAATACTCATACTTTATGATAATTTCTATATTTGGAAATCCTGAGCTAAAGCATGGATGTGTTTTGTCCTGCTTGAAATATATTTCCAAGTACATTATTTCTCATTTCTATATAATATTATTTTAATTTATTAATATTATTTTAATATTATTAGCCTAATCATAAATGTGCACATTAATGGAGTACAATGTGATGTTCTGATATGGGCATATAATGTAGAATGACTAAGTCAAGCTGATTAACATATCTATCACCTCACTTATTTAACATTTCTTGTGATGAGACATTTGAAATTTGCTCTGTTAGGTATGTTAAAGCATACAATACATTATTATTGACTACAATCACCCTGCTGTGCAATAGATCTCACAAACTTATTTCTCTTGTCTAACTGAAATTGTGTGCACTTGGACTAACAACTCTCCATTCCCCCATAACCACCGTTCTACTTTCTATTCTTATGAGTTCAACATTTTTAGATTCAACAAATAAATGAGATCATGCCTTTTGTATCTTTTTGTGTCTGGCTTATTTCACTTACTAGACTGTCCCCTAAATTTCTTACCCATGCCCCTATGAACCATAAGACAATTTGATTTTAACTTAGCACCTGTGACTCCCCTTTAATCAGCAGTTTTGCTGGTGACTAAAGCCCGAGATCAGAGACTAGAAGTCTGGCTTCATCCAGAGGCTTTGTCACTGGCTGGCTATACAATTTAGAGGAAAGTGTCTCCATGTCTGAGCTTTGGTTTCTCCATTTAAAGCATGGATATAAGACTTAATCCAATATATTTCACTGGAACATCATTATATGAAATGAAATTATGACCCAGTTCCTATAACGCCTCTTACACAACTGTGGAGGATTAATTTATGCTTTCACATCTTTGTCATGTTACATATTGGTCACTTGCAAGTTATTACTGTTTCAGCTCCCCTCTATTTATATACTTAGAAGTTTGAGTCTGAAGAAGACCTTAGAAAATTTCTTATTTTGCCATATGCAAACTGAGGCAGGGCTGTGGGGAGTGAATGAAACTAAACCTGGGATTAGAATCCAGGTAACCCGATTTCTCTACAATGACTCTATTCTCCAAAGAGAATGGTACCTATTCTTCGTCTCAAAGAAATACTTACAGGAGGTGTACACATGTCCAGCTAAATAGTTTCTAATATCAGGAAACTGAAAATGAACTATATTTCTTGAGTAGGAAATTTATAAATAAATTAGAGAACATAAATTCAATGAAGTACA
>NW_007794303.1:0-1556 GCF_000696425.1 Galeopterus variegatus | reverse complement strand
TGAAGTTATCCTGGAGATAGGGTGGGCCCTAAGTCCAATGACGAATATCCTTATAAGAAAGAGGAGAGGGACACAGAGGCACAGAGAAGGTCATGTGAAGACAGAGGCAGAGGCTGGAGTGATGTAGCCACAAGCCAAGGATGGCTGAAACCACCAGAAGCTGGAAGAGGCAAAGAACGGATTCTCCCCTGGAGCTTCTGGAGGGCGTGCAGCCTTGCTGACACCCCGATTCCAGATCTCCAGCCTTCAGAACCGAGAGAAAAAGTTCCTGCTGTTTGATGCCACCAGGTCAGTGCTAATTCGTTATGGCAGCCCTAGGAAATGAATACAGACCCTATTGACTGTGTGGACTTGGGCAAGTCCCTGGCTCTGCCGGCCCTCAATTTGCCCACCTGTAAAATGGGAGCTCTAGGACATTGATTTATTCAACAAATGTGTGTTGACATCTCCTATGTGGCTGGTACTGGACATACCACAGGAAGCCAAGTAGACAGAAATCCCCATCCCTGTGAAGCTGACATTCCAGAAGGCGGAGGCAGACAATAAACCCAAAACTAAGTACAACACCTGGTATGTCACGATGTACCAGGCAAAGAAAGGCCTTGCTGAGAAGGTGACATTTGAACCAAGACAGGGAAGAGGTCAATTATGGTCCAGGCAGAGGGTCTAGCAAAGTACAGGCCCTGGGGGAAGAGTGTGCCTCGTGTGTGCAAGGAACAGCAGTGAGGGTGGAACAGAGTGAGAGAAGGGGAGAGCAGGTAAATGGCTTCTAAGTTCTCTTCCAGGGCTAGATTTCTAGAAGTCTCTGATTCCATCTGGCTGATATAGCCCAACCTGGATTGTGTGCATCATGGTAAATCCACACAAATCACGGGGGAATTTACAAGGTTGGCATCTCTCAGGGAGGGAGGCCTGGTGAGCACATACTTGCTACTCCCTCAAACTGCGATTCCAGCATCCGGGCAATAATGGGAGAGGGGAGAGGAGGGGCAGTGTGGAGTCTGACAACTGGGGCTGGAACAAACCTAAGCCTCAGACATGCATTAGCCTGTGATGCTCAGTTCCTCTCCTTTCCTCAAAGCTAATGTCCTCTTCTGGCTTCTTTCCTCAGAGCCATGCCTGGAGATCAATTGCAAGTATTTAGTTTCTCTTGCATTCCACAGCACGCTGAGGATGCTTGTATGAAGGCAAGGACATTGGACATGACCTCCAGGGGGCCTGGGCCCAGATTCCCAACTGGGAAGAGTGGGGTTCAACTCTCACCTCTCCCACTTGCTAGCCACGTGACCCCGGGCTAGCACTTCAGCTCTCTGAGTCTCAGTTGCCTCCTCCGTTAAGGGGGTAGTGATGTACATAACCTCCTGTCCGGGCTTGTTGTGAGGCTCGAGTGGGGCTCTATGCGTATCAGCCGGGGCTACCATTGTTGCCTTTATTGCTATTGGACCCTCTGCAGCGGTCAGTCCTTTGCACTCACAGCCATGTGGGTGCCAGGACGAAAGACAGAAGTGCTTCTGACATGCTCCCAGCTCTCGGGCTGTTTGTGACTTAGTGGAGCA
>NW_007794302.1:6208-7764 GCF_000696425.1 Galeopterus variegatus | reverse complement strand
GTACAGATGAGTGCTGCTCCGTGTGGTCTGAGGGTCACTGCGAGGAGACGGTGCAGAATACGCTTTCAGAAACTTTTATGTCAGTCCAACACTTCCATGGCCTTCAAGCACATGATCACTTTTCTGGTGTTTAATTTTTATTATACTTTTCCAGAGTATCTGTTTTTAATCAATAGATTAGAAATTTAAAACAAACTGCTCCTTCACCCTAGATAGTTTGAGAAGTGCTGATACAGATGGCTGGTTAAAGGGGTTTTGCTTCACAGTGGAGCAGAAAATAAAGTCGAAGCTCGAGGGGAAGTGACAGTCAAGTGAGATTTTATTTTTAATGGTGGGAGAAATTACAGCATGTTTATATGCTCCTGGGAAAGATTCAATAGAGAGGGAAATTTTGATAATGAAGGGGACTTATATCTCCCTGGCTATATCTTTGCACACATCTTTAGTAATTTCCTTAGCAAAATATCTACCAACAGATCCCGAATCAGATAGTGCATACTTCTAGTATTTTTAAAATTACAAAGTAATATATGCTCATTGCTGTAAATGCAGACACACAAAACTAATCGTCCATTATCCTGCCACCGAGATAGATGGGTATGTACCTTCCCATAGTTTCTTTGGCATTAAAATAGGATTAAACTATCCTATTTTTTATATTCTATTCTTTATACTTTATATATTGTGACTAACCTTCCACAACAACAAATATGTAATTGTATCATTACTTAATGCCTGCTTAGTATTGCATTGTGTGGTTCTACCATGATTAATTTGACCAGACCTTATGCAGGATATTTAGGAATGTTTCTATATTTAGTGAGAAAGAGCACTGTGATGACTATCCTTGTAAATCCATTTGATTGTTTCCTGAGATTAATTCTTAGAAGGAGAAGTTCTGTGTCAAATGGTCTGAAATTTTGAAGCTTTTATTCATTTACAAAATTTACCCCTAGAAAGGCTGAAGCATTAGCACTCCACCAAGCAGTCATGCAGCTCCAGGCACAAGGTTTATCATTTGAACTACTGAAACCTTATTGAGATGGTGAGATTTCAGATGATCGTATGTAGGAAAGTATTAAGATAGATAGATGGATAACACACAGACCTACTGAAACCTTATTGAGATGGTGAGATTTCAGATGATCGTATGTAGGAAAGTATTAAGATGGATAACACACAGATGATTTCAGATGATCGTATGTAGGAAAGTATTAAGATAGATAGATGGATAACACACAGACATAGACAGGATGAATATTTATAGATATAGACATGATAGAGATTTATAGATATTTATGACATAGATTTATAGATAGAGACCTATGGATGGTATTTATCTGCACTGCAACCATATTGTGACTTTCCCGAGCCCCATGTTTTTGCCTTTGTGGGACGCCTCCTCCGTAAAACAATGTTAATATTTACGTTTTATGACTGCCTTGTTATAAAGATGAGTATAACCCAGGCTTCATTCATTATTATATTATATTATTGTATTTATGTTTTTCTTCTAACTTAAAAAAATTAAAATGTTTTTATGGGCATCTTAAAGA
>NW_007794302.1:0-658 GCF_000696425.1 Galeopterus variegatus | reverse complement strand
CTGGCGTAAAAATAGACTCTCAGACCATTGGAACAGAATAGAGAACCAAGAAATCAACCCACAGACTTATGGCCAACTGATATTTGACAAGGCACCAAGAACATACATTAGGGAAAAGACTGTCTCTTCAATAAATGGTGCTAGGAAAATTAGATATTTATATGAAGAATGAAACCTAGACCTGCACCTCTTGCCATATACCAAAATCAACTCAAAATGGATTAAAGACTTAAGTATAAGCCTGAAACTATAAAACTCCTAAAGGAAAACATAGGAGAAACACTTCAGGATATAAGTCTGGACAAAGACTTTATGAATAAGACCCCCAAAGCACAAACAACAAAAGAAAAAATAAACAAATGGGATTATATCAAATTAAAAAGCCTCTGCACAGAAAAGAAACAATCAACAGAGTGAAAAGACAACCTACAGAATGGGTGAAAATATTTGTAAACTATGCATCTGACAAGGGATTAATGTGCAGGATATAGAAGGAACTCAACTATACATAAAAATCAAGTAACCCAATTAAAAAATAGGCAAAGGAGCTGAACAGAAAATTTTTGAAGGAAGACATTCAAATGGCCAGCAGGTACTTTAACAAATGCTCAACATCACTAGTCATCAGGGAAATGCAAATTAAAACCACATTGAGATA
>NW_007794301.1:0-1556 GCF_000696425.1 Galeopterus variegatus | reverse complement strand
CATGATATTTTTAAAAATTCTACCCTGATGCCCTCTCAAAAACAAACAAGTAAACCCACAAGAAAATGTGTAACTTTTGGTTTACCTTAACACTTTTTTTAAAATAACTCTCACCTTATGCAGATGGTAAAAGTCTCCCCCACACATCAGCTTCCATTCTCACTTCCCCCCTGAGAACTTTCTTGACAGCATTAAACCATCGAAGATAACAACTATAGTTCTTTAATTTCTCACAGAACCTAACTCACACCATTCACATATGTATGTTAAATTCCTAAATTGAAATAGCATGAGACAGTGTCTGGAGTAAATGACAAAGGGCTCAAAAGTTGGAAGACCATGGTTCTAGCTCAGCTCTGCCACTCATTGGCTGGTAACTAGTAGTGAATTACTGAGTAATTCCTCATGTAAGTCCATGTTCCTGAGCCTTCTTTATGTCTAAATGAGAAATCTTAGTTAATTTTATGATAACCAAGATTGCATTTATAGTTTCCATTCAGCAATTACCTCCAAAATCTCTCCCTCACTCATGGCCCCAGAGACCCCAGACAGGGTCTCCTACTACAGCGAGGACCCACCATGTGTCCCATGCCTCTCCTGGGGAGCTGACATCCTGTCTGCCCCACCAGTGACCCTGTCTGCTCAAGCAGAGAAGCAGCCTATTAACCCAGCACCTCTCCCAGGGACCCAAAGTCCCAACCACAATCCAAGTGACCCCACCTAGCATTGCCTACTCCAGCTGAGGAGTCACTGAGTGTGCCAGCACTTCTTCCTGAAGACCAAGGTTTCACCAGCAGCCCCAGAAATCCCACTCAGGGTTGCCCACTCCAGTGGGAAAGCCACCAAATGCCCCAGCACCTGTCCTGGGGGCTAAGGTCCCAATGTGGGCCTGGTAGCCCTGCCCACTCCAGCATAAAATCATCCAAGCTCCCAAGCAACCCTCATGAGGGACTGAGACTTGTCCAGCCTGGTGCATGACCTCCCCCTGGCCCTAGTGACCCTATCCCTCTGGCCAAATGAGCTACCACATGCCTGTTTGCACCCCTCCAGGATTTAAGAACCAGCCCATGTGGCAGCCCTTACCCCCAGCAAAGCTGCATCACAGTCTCCACAAATACCCACAGCCTAGACCATTCGGTACTCGTAGACACCTCCAAAATTGAATACATCAAAGAAATCACATGGAGACTGCATTACTTGCCCAGAACCAAACCCCAAACATCCTACACAATTGACACTATAGAATGCATGTATTAAAAAATTTATTCCACAAAATTAAAAGCAACTGTCCCACCAGTGCCCAAACATAAATGTAGAGATACAAAGAACATAAAATAAAGAAAACATGACACCCCCAAAGGAACACAATAATTCTCCAGTAAGGACGTCAAAGAAAAGAAAATCTATGAAATCCCTGAAAAGGAAAATAATGATCTTAAGGAAACTCAGCAAGATACAAGAGAATATAGATAGACAATTAAAAAAAAATCAGGAAAGGGCCGGCCCGGTGGCACACTGGATAGTGCGCCGCTTGGGAAGCACGGCGGCACTCCCGC
>NW_007794300.1:0-1556 GCF_000696425.1 Galeopterus variegatus | reverse complement strand
GCCAGATGCCCCCATCACTTCCTGCTTCATTCAACGCCATTGTGCCTTGACTTGCAGCCAAAGTAAGTACTTAATTTTCTCTCTCTAGGTGTGAAGGCAATGTTTGTCTAACTTTTGATGATGTCTCTATCTGTTATCAATGTCTTGCACAGTGTAATTTTCAGGAGGACGAGGAGGAAAACATACAGTGCCAAGCACAGAGTAAGTGCAACTTTGCTGCTTTGGTTTGGGATCTGAGTTTGTCCCGTCTCACACTCTTCCTCCAGGCAGGTGAGACCATCTGTTGCTCCTCCCTGCAGGCATGTTGAGCCTCCATCTGACACCAGTGCCTGCCCCCAGCAAGAATCACATAAGAAGCTTCCTGAGAATTATGCAAAACAGTTCCTGTGTCACATTTGTCTGCTGTAGTTAACTAGAGCTGGGCTGTTCAGCAGATACTGGAGATGTAGTCTGGAATTTAGGAGTGAGGTCACAAGTAGGAATATATCTTTGGAAAACACAGAGTGAGGATGAGAACCAGTGAGAATCGTCATGGGAAAAAGATAGGGCAGTGAGCAGAGAGTAGGCATGAGTGGTATTTTGGGGAATCACTTTCATTAAGTGATAGACAAAGAATAGGGAAAAATATTGATGGGCACATTAAATGAGCAGTAGAAAAAGTTGGAGGAAAATCAACATCACAGAAACCAAGGAAGAGAGGGCCTCATCTGGGGAGGCAAGAGTGCTTCTGTGATTGCAAGTAGGGTGGGTGGCAAACCCAGGCTTTGCTTTGGTTGATCTTTGAAGAGACAACTTCATTTTGAGTTGATTCTTGTATATGGTGTCAGATAATTCCAGTTTCATCTTTATGTATGTGGATATTCAACTTTCCCAGCACTGTTTATTGAAGAGAGTGTCCTTTTCTCTTTGTGTTTTCTTGGCACATTTGTTGAAAATCAATTGGCTGTAAATGCATGGCTTCATTTCTGGGCTCTCTATTGTTTTCCATTGGTTGATGTGAAAGATCTGTGCACTGAAAACTATAAAACGTTGATAAAAAATGAGAAAGACACAAAATAAATGGAAAGATACTCTGTGTTTATGGATCAGAAGAATCAATATTGTCAAAATGTCCATACTACCCAAAGTGATCTGCAGATTCAATGCAATCCCTCTCAAAATTTCAATGTCATGTTTTTACAGAAATAGAAAAAAAAAATCCTAAAATTCATATGGAACCATAAAATCCCAAAGAGCCACCTGAGGACAAAGTGTGAGGCATTATGCTATCTGACTTCAAACTATATTATAAAGCTACAGCAACTGAAAGGATAATTTCAAAAGACAAAATAGAGGAAGAGCCGAGATGCATGAGACTGAGGAATGGACCTCACATGTATTTGGTGCTGGTTCGTATTCAGATTGTATCTCTGTTGTGGGAATAAAGAGAGGAGAGGGAGCAGAAGACTAGGAGGGAGACTGGTAGAAAAAGGGAGGCTAGAGATTGGAGAGGAGCTGAAGAAGGGATGTTATTGGTGTTTGTGTGTTTGTTTATTTTTGGATACGATTCGAGCCTG
>NW_007794299.1:0-1556 GCF_000696425.1 Galeopterus variegatus | reverse complement strand
AAAAAAAAAGTTTGTAAAGTGAACCTGGTCTTAATGGAAAGCAAGTGGATTTTTTAAAATTTTGTTTTAATATTGATTCTTCAATAATTGTAACGTTAACTCTAAAACCCAAGTCATCGTATACAGAAAATTTTTGAATGAAAACTTCAGTTAGAGACAACGAAACCCCTTTTTGATAACAGGAATTGAAAAATATCATTTCCTTAAAAACATAATCAGGAGTTGCTTATAATTCACAAAGGTAAAGAACTGAGTGGTTATGTTTAGTTTTTAGGGATAAAGTCCATGGTGCAAAAGACTTAGAGGCCTTTGTGGTCCCCTCTTACAAAATCGACGAAGTGCATACCAACCATGACCTTAGAATCCACAGAATCACATTATTTCATTTTCACTTAAATCTAGAAGAAAGCCATTCAAATGTCTCATTAGCAGAACACACTCTTACCTTTGCTATTAATAACAGAAAAAAAAAATGTTACTGCTCTATAATAGAAACAGATGCATGCATTAGTGAGACTATAGGCTCAGAGCTCTCTCGAAGAAACATACATTTGTTGGGAAGTTTGTCTCTCATGATCAAACCATCGGTACCAATTTCGTGGAACTCCATCTGTTAAGTCTATCTAGTTCAGCAGAGGGCTAGTGTGGCTGTCAAGAGTGAAACAAGCAAGTGAGAGATGACAATGTCTCAAGAAGCACAAGCTCATCAAAGTACCCTTTACAAATTCCAGACCAAAACAACACATTATACAGGCATCTAAAAACCAGGGCGGTGGTGCTATCTGTCCTGGGTCTCTTCCCATTCCTGTATAGTGAAGTTTCTATTTGGCGGACACTTTCTGGTCCTTTTACAATGTTCCACAATGTCCAACTCTTCCATGCCTTACTGAATAATGGGGCTTTGTCGGAATATTCATTTCTTGACATCCCTAATTACAAGCTACGTCAGATGATAAAGCTACTTTTTCTTCATTTTCCTTAGTGCATGGAAACTTCAATCTCTAGACTTTGCTCGAAGTCTCCATTGCCTACTTTTTCTGAAACTGAAAAATTGTCCCCTTTATTTCATCATCAATATACTCATTGAAAGGTTACACCCTGGAGCCTACATTAACATCTTCCTGGAAGCTCATATTATGCAGCTCTGACTCAAAAGATAGGACTCCAAAGACCCCAACTTCATGTGCTCCTTGCGATCATGGTCTATTCTGCAACTTTCCAACAGCAACTGTCGCTGCCAAATAAGTGAAGACATGGGAAACGTTTTTATTTAGACTTAAGCCAACAGAAAAATAATTTCCATCTAGTTGTTTACAAAGTAAAAGAAAATAGGGTTAAGCAGAGTTGGAACTATCTAAATAATTGTTGCATATTTTTTGTGCACTTAAAAATATCCCCTTCTGTAGATTTCTAAGTGCATGAAAAATAATAGATTTATTAGTGATAATATATTCACCCTATTGACCAAAGGAAAATAATGGCTATTGAGTTAAGGGTATAATCTATGTGATTGCTTTTTTTTTTTTTAATGTTTAATTCCCAACTTTTTTTTTTTT
>NW_007794298.1:0-1556 GCF_000696425.1 Galeopterus variegatus | reverse complement strand
GCTGGGTGAGTACCCTTCACCTGCCCAGGCCAGGACCAGGCACCAGGGCCAGAGGAGTGCCCGGACTGTAGCGCGGGCATGCTGCTGGTGCCCAGCTTGCTCTGGGGGTGTTGAGTGGTACAGCTGGGGTGGACAGTGGGTTGGGAGGCTTTGCTGCTGTGTGCCTGGGTTGCTCCCACAGCAGCAACGTGTGTGTCTGTGCGTGTGGTGCCCAAGTATCCCCATTTGGGCATGGGGAAGAGGGAAGGGATTTGTCATTTATCCCGCACCTCCGTGTGCCTGTGCGAGGTGTTGAGTTAGGTGCTTATGTGTTCTTTCCAGGTGGGAGTGGGAAGTTATGGGGGCCAGGTCAAGTGGGGGGTGAGGTAAGCTTGGTTACGTCACCATGGCAACATTCTCTAATGAGCAACTGAACTGTGTTGATTCTGCTTTTTGATCTTGGGGTGAGGTGGTCATGTGGACACTGCTTGGCATCTAGCTTTGGGGGGGCTCAGGGGAAGATTCTGAGAAATTTGGAGAATCTGAGATGACCGAAGCTCCCTTTGCCAGTGAAGAACAGCTCTGGAGCTGAAAGAATGAAGGAGAGAGCAGGAGGGGGAAAGTATGGTGGGCTTGGGGAGGGGAGGGGGCAGGATAATGGCTGTAGGGTCTCAATCAGCAGAGCAGCTCTCCCCAGCCACCCGGACATAACAGAGTAACTTCCTGGGAGGTTCAGTTATTTGTCTGTTGTGTGTGCCCACCTGTGTGTGTGGGAGTGCGGGAGGGTACTTGGGTAAAGGGGTGCAGGGGAAGCAGGAGCAGGTGACAAACTTGGAAGAGCTCATTTCTTATGGGCAAGTCCCTCTGAGTAGAGCAACCACCACATTCTCCCTCCTTTTTCCTACTTTGCCCAACTGCCATTTATGTTTACCAAAATATGAGGCTCGGTGGAGAAAACTGAGGCCTGCCAGGATGAGGGTCTACGCAACTGGAATTGAGAGCAGAATCAGGTGTCACTCCCCAGCTTTCCCCCAGCTCCTCTCTACCTTGGTCTTCCTGATAAGGGGCCTATTGGGCCTTGGTCTTGTCCCCGTACCTCCCACCCCTTCTTCTCTCCGGGCCAGTGGCAGTAGCTACTGCTTGGAGCCAGTGGGCTGGAACCCTCCCTCCCTCCTTCCCTCTCAGGCTATAATTACTTGTGCATTTCCTGTCCCCTTCCCAGCTTGTAGAAGCAAGGTAGGAGGTGGGGGGGAAGGTCAGGTGCCAGGACAATGAGGCCACTGGAGGATCCCCTGGGACCCAGAGTCTGGGAGAGGGTGGGGGAGGCCTCCAGGCTGTCTTCTGATTCCCTCAAGCCCCCAGAGTTGAAGGTGTGGTGTGCACAGGGAGGCTGGAAGGGTGGGGGTGTGGGTCTCTGAAGGATAAATGGGGTCAAAGGCACAGAAACAAGGTCCCTCCTCTGCCAGGTGGGGATGGGTGACTGGAGGGAGCTTAGATTTTTAGAGCTAGAGGCAGCTGGCCACACCCTCTCCTGATGACCATCTCTGGGGGACGGGGTGGGGTGGCTTCATTCCATT
>NW_007794297.1:0-1556 GCF_000696425.1 Galeopterus variegatus | reverse complement strand
GAAACGTCCCAGGGTGCCACTAGGCAAAACCACTGGCCTTGGCTGGGCCCATCACCTTCTGCAGGGTCCAAGCTCACGCATCCAGGGCCTTCAGACCACCCCCAGCACATACCCACACATACATACCATACATACCCACAGAGTTCTTGGGAGCTGAGCTATTAGCCAAAATCAAAGGCAGCAAATACAAATAAATGGAAATAGCCCCTAGCATCTTTCCCCGAAAGCGCTCTCCTGGTAGTGCCCCGTGTGCTGGGGATGTACAGTAACCCAGCTGCCTGGGCCCACACGTGCAGCAGCCCAACAAGCCAGAAACCCCAAGCGCAAAGGCTTCCAGTGAACAAGACACCAATCCTCATTAAGCACTTCTACCAGCTAGAACCACCTTGTACCAAAACTTCCTGTGTCACAGTTACAGAGGGATTACAGTGGGATGTCCTTCCTCTTCTTGAACACTCTGGGGTGTGGGGAGCTCACTACCTTCCCAGAGAGCCCATTTCAGCCCACTCCATCCAGTCACCCATGTGGAGAGGGGGTGGGGTACACTGGAAACTGGAAAGAACACCCAATTCTGACCCTCATTCTGGACTGACTAGCTATGTGACCTTGGACACGTCCTTAATCTTCCTTGGTGGATAGAGTAGACCCAGAGCCCCAGGAGCCTGGCAGTCTGGAGAGCCTGTTCCTCAGGGCCTAGGTGCTGGCACTAAGAACCCTGACCTAAAAGAATCAGGAACCAAGACACTGTGCTCAGTGGGAGGCCCAGGGTGTTCCAAATCAGGATCACCTGGCTCCCAGTGTGTGCGGGGCTCTCTGTGCACCGAGGGTCCAGGCTGCTGCTGGGGGTGCTGCCCCCACAAGCCAGAAGACAGGCAGGGTCTTCCATAAAGGGCAAGCAAAAGTTGGTCCCACCCTTGAATTGAGTCCCACGTGGCAAGGGGGTCATCTCAGAGATAAAAAAGGAGAACTAGATTGGGTCAGACATTGGCCATGAGTTTGCTGTGTAACCTCAGGGAAGTCATTGGTTCTCAGTTTCAATGTTCTCATTTGCAAAATGAAGTTTGGAGAAAACGACTCCTTAGCTCCATCCACGTTTGATCCTCTCATTCCAAGATGCCCAGGAGGGTGGCGATGTCCACGGTGCAGGTCCAGGGCTTGCTTCATTCACTCATTTAAACAATGTTTGAGTGTCAAGGCTGTGTGAGGTGTTGGGGGTCAAGTTGGAGCAAGATGAAGGCTGAACACCACCTGTAATGTTATCGACTTAAAAATATTTTTTAAGAATAAGATTACATTTTGACATACACTTTTTGGTTATAATGTTTTTAAAGTAAATTAATTTTATCAATGAAAAAAACATATTTGGTATGCTGGTTTATTTCTAATATACATTAAAATAACTACATAACAATTTTTTTTTTTAAGTTATTTGTGAGCTGCCCTTTAAAATCACCTTTTGTGCCCAGGCTCCTCACTTCTGGAGTTTCACCTCTGCCCTGCAAGGCTCACAGTGTGCAGCGTGACGGACAAGTCAACAGTCAAACACAGAGAGCTGC
>NW_007794296.1:0-1556 GCF_000696425.1 Galeopterus variegatus | reverse complement strand
GAAGAAGGAAAAAACTGAGGCTCAGAAAGGTAAGGGAATGAAGGATCAGAAAAATGAAGCAACTTGCCCAAGTCACAAAGCTAACAAGCAGAAACAAGAGAAAGAAAATGCAAGATTTCTGCTCTTACTTGCCTTGAGGCTTAGCTAGTGCCTGGGGTTGGGAGGTCACTTTGAGAAGCCTGGAAGCAAAAGCACTTGGACAAATGATCTCCAGAGTACCATGGGGTAGTATTGGGATTTGGGTTCTTCCAGGTGCCCCCAACCTATTCCTCAGTCCTGATTTATTGTCCCCAACCAAGCATGTCATTTGGTAAGAACATCAACCAGGGATGTAGATTTCAAATCAGATATGTCCCTCAACCTACCCTTATTCTACTCCTTCCCTAATCCCTATAACTGCGAGAACTTGGAGGAATTAAAATGAGAAAACAAACATGTACTGACGATCTAGGATGCAGTTCAATTAACAGCCATAAGTAATATTTATTGCAAAATCTTAACACCTATTAGCACGAGGATGGGGAAAAAAGGTCGCAGCTCTGCACGTAAAATGCATTTGTTCTTTATCTACTGTGATCCATGTGGCCTCCTAGAAAGGGAATCTTGTCACTGTCTTTTCATCAAAATCAATGCTAACCAGCAGGTCCTGGCACAGCCTTCGGACCTTTCTGAGAACATGCAAAGACTGGATATTACAACCAAGGGGATCGAGAGGTGTAACAATATTTTAAAAATTTTCTGGGTGATTTTTTTCCCCCAAATGTTTAGTAGTTCTTTGTGTTTTTAATTAAAAAATTTTTTTAGATCATTGTAGATTTACATGGTCTTAATAAATAATACAGCTATCCCATGTACCCTTGAACTAGTTTCCTCCAATGGTAACATCTCACAAAACTCTAATACAACATCACAACCAGGAAATTGACATCAATACAGTTGAGATACAGAACATTTCTATCCCTAACAGGATCCCTCAGCTGCCCTTCCATGGCCAGTCCACTTCCCATGCACCCCCACTCCTCCCCGACCCCTGGAAATCTCCATTTCTATAATTCTGTCATTTGGAGAATGCTTTGTAAATGGAATCCTATAGTATGTAATCTTTGGGGACTGGTTTTTTTTCACACTCTCTTATAGTTTTTTTTTTTCAGCTGAAGAAAATACTCTAAATATGTGTGTCTATTTGCGTGTAAAGCCTCACCATTTTAAGACGCAATGGTGTCTTGAGTTATAAGAATCAATCTTTAGGATCTCCTAAAGTCTCCTCGTATCAGTCCATTTCTATTGCTTATAACAATATTTGAAACTGGTAATTTATAAAGAAATAATATTTATTGCTTACAGATTTAGAGGCTGGGAAGTCCAAAGTCCAGGGAACACATCTGGTGAGGGCCTTCTCATGGGTGGTGACTCTCTACAGTAACACAGGGTACCACATGGCTAACGGCCTGAGCAAGAGAGAGAGCTAACCTTCTCACTTGCTCTCCTTATAAAGCCATCAGAACCATGCCCATTACTCCATGAATGAATTAATCCATTTATGAGGGTACAGTCCC
>NW_007794295.1:0-1557 GCF_000696425.1 Galeopterus variegatus | reverse complement strand
TGGGCAAAGGAACTGAATAGGCAATTCTCAAAGGAAGATAAACAAAATGCCAACAGACACATGAAAAAAAGCTCAGCCTCACTCATCCTCAGGAAAATGCATATCAAAACCACATTAAGATATCATCTAATCCCAGTTACACTGGCTATTACCAAAAAGATGGAGAACAACAAATGTTGGAGAGGATGTGGAAAAAGAAGATCACTCCTACACTGTTGGTAGGACTAAATTGGTACAGCTACTATAGAAAACAGTATGCAGTTTCCTCAAACAACTACAGATAGCACCTGTCATATGATCTAGCACTTGCACTGTTGTTTATATGACCAAAGGAATGGAAATTATCATGTTGAAGGGATACCTGCAGTCCCATGTTTATAACTGCTCTGTTTACAATAGTCAAGAGTTGGAACAAACACAAATGTCCATTGACAGACAACTGGATAAGGAAAATATGGTATATACACAGAAGGGAATACTATTCAGCCATAAAAAAGTAATGAATTCTGCCATTTGCAGCAAAATGAATGACCTTGGAGAATATTATGTTAAAAGAAATAAGCCCGGCACAAGAAGAGAAACATTGCATGTCCTCACTCAAAAGTGGGAGCTAAGAAACAAAGACAGATCAACCTAACAGATACTAATTTACTGTCCCACCAGCAGTGTAGGAGGGTTTACCTTTCTCTACAACCTCACAAACATTTGTTATTCTCAGTCTTTTTGAGAATATCCAGTCTAACTGGAGTGAGATGATATCTCAGTGTGGTTTTGATGTGCATTTCCCCGATAGTGATGGTGAGCATATTTTTGTGTACCTGTCAGCCATTTGCATGTCCATTCAGCTCCTATACCCATTTTTTATTCAGGTTATTTGTTTTTTCACTGTTTTGTTGCTTGAGTTCCTTGTATATTCTGGATCCCTTTTCAGATGTATAGTTTGCCAATATTTTCTCCCATTCTATAAGTTTTCTTTTCATTGTGTAGATTCTTTCCTTTGCTGTGCAGAAGCTTTTTAGTTTCATGTAATCTCATTTGTTTATTTCTTCTTTTGCTGCCTATGTTTTCGAGGACTTATTTATAAGGTCTTCACCAGGTCCTACACCCTGAAGTATTTCCCCTATGTTTTTCTTTTGAAGTTTTATACTTTCAGGTCTTATATTTGGCATTTTGACTTTGGTCAAAATACATTCTTTCTGGACTTCAGTATATGGAGAGAGACATGGGTCTGTTTTCATTCTTCTACGTACAGATTTCCACTTTTCCCAGCATCATTTATTGATGAGGCTGTTCTTTCTGCAATGTGCATTTTTGGTGCTTTTGTCAAAGATCTGTTGATGTAAGTACTTGGATTGATTTCTGGGTTCGCTATAATGTTCCATAGGTCCATGATTCTGTTTTTCTGCCAGTATCAAACTGTTTTGTTTACTGTAGCTTTGTAGCATAATGTTAAGTCAGGTAGTGTAATAACTTCAGCTATATTTGTTTTTGCTCAGGAGTGATCTGACTGTCGGGGATCTTTTGTTGTTCCATATGACTGTTAAGATTGTTTTTTTT
>NW_007794294.1:0-1557 GCF_000696425.1 Galeopterus variegatus | reverse complement strand
TTCCTTTATATGTTTTCTATATTTTCCACAATGGGTATGAGCTATGTAAATGATAAGAAAAATGAACTGTTGTAAGAGAAAATATCCTTTTTCAAGATATGATGTGGATAGAGGGTGAGCCAGAAACATAGAGTCCTAAATGCAGGTATCCCTGACTATCTACACTCTTTAAATTCAGAACAGTAGACTCAGGCATGAAATAGGTTCAGATAGTGAGGGATGCTTTTACTTCAAAATCAGTAAGTAGGAATGCTGGAGGTCCCAAACAGAGACGGTGATTATCTTTAGTGTGTGAATTAAATATGATAACAAAGAGAAAATGCGGTACACACTGCTTCAGTCTGTACTTTGCACTTAAGTACTTAGTAAAAGGCAGCTTACTGTGATGCGATCCTGCTAATTAGTATGCATGGTCAATTCCTAAGGAAATTATTTTGTAACTCCTGCTTCTAGCCTTGGCCAGAGGAAAAAGTATCTGGTGTCTGTATTTATTTAAAGTTGTACAGAGATTCTCATGTGCAGTCAAGATTGAGATCCCTGCAGTAGAATCACAGCCCAGTAGAAAACCCGAAAGACCAAGGGCAGCAATGGATGGGCTACAACCCAGGATTTCCTGCTGCAGATGAGTGGTTCAACTCAGGGAAGCTGAACAGGGGTCTGCAGCTCAGAAAACACAGCTAGTCAGAAAGACTTCTAATACGATGGGGGAGACAGAACAGGCTGACAGGGAAGCACCAGGTGAGTTGGTAATGCAGGTGGTTCCCAGGACAGAAGTTTCATTCTGAATCTAAATTGTGACAGATTTAGGGCCCAGACAGAAAAATGCCTGCTTCTATCGGGGCTTGGACAGGATTCAGCAAGAGGCTGAGGCTGGACAGGGGCGGGGAAGCAGAGCAAAAAAAATAAACCGATAGAAACCAAACCCAGTAATCTTGAGGTTAGGTGTCATGCAGCGTGGACCACATATATGGTCCTTGGTGCCACCTGTGTCACAGGCCCCTGGAGTGGTGGCAGATTCCCAGGCTTACCTCGCATCTTTTGGTTGGGGCATAGGAAGCTGCACATCATTCGTGTAACTGCCCAAGTGAGAACCACTGATCCAGGCAGCCTGGTATCCCTGAGCTGAGATTCTAAATAACGTGGGCCATGTTTTCAGTTCATCTCAGCCAGTGTAGCCTATATTGGTCAACAGAAAATCCCATGCAGGGTGTTTTGATGTGTTAGGAAATGTGCTACATCCTTTACCTGTTTTGAATCATTTCATCCTGACAGCAGCCCTGGGCAGTGTAGATGTTGTCACCCCATTTTATGTTAATGTTACCAAAGTTAAATAACTATTAAGCAGGGGAGTGTGGACTCAGATTCAAGGATGTCTGAGTCCATGTCCCCTCCACTTTCCGCTGCCTCCTGGCTGTCATCGATGAGAAAGGAGTGGGAAAGACTGTGAGGCCAGGGGCATGTCTGCAGTGGAGGCCCTCCCCTTACGGACACGGTGGGAGCAGCAGCACACAGCAAGCGTGCTCACTCCTGCCTCACGGCTCGGCCGGGTGTGTGCAC
>NW_007794293.1:0-1557 GCF_000696425.1 Galeopterus variegatus | reverse complement strand
TTTTTTTTTTTTTTTTTTTTTTTTAGTGTGAAATACAGCAATAGTTTCCAAGAAAATGTTTTGATAAAGATAGTCCTTATTATGAGGTTTGCATTTTTTGTACCAATATATCCTTTTCTTCAACCTTTTGTTTCTTTCTCCTATACTTCCTTCATTTAAGCACTCTTCCTACTTGTAAACAGTGCAGTTTGGTCAGAAAAAACAACAGACAGTTGTGGCAATTTTCACATATGGCCCCAAACATTCCTTAACATTTCTGTCATTCAAGATGTGATTTATATCTTTTCCTCTTGAATGTGGGTCCTGTGATAGCTTGACTGGTATAATACAATGGAAGTGATCCTGTGCCAGTTTCCTGATCCAGGCCTTAAGAAAGTGGGATTTAATTTAAATTTCTGTTAATATTCTGATAAAAATTGATTTTGCTGTAGGTAAGAAGTAGGGATTTAATTTAATATTTGATATTAATAGATAGTTGTTACAGCACCATACATTGAACAAGCCATCCTTTCCCCCACAGAATTATGATCTTTCTTTTTCCATCTGTTTGCTGGATGTCACAACCACCATGACCTTTGGAAGAAGCTACCTGGGTCCTTTAACAGACTGCTTGATGCAGAACACTCAACCTGCCACCCCTACCACCACCTTTTATCTGAGTAAAAAAATAAGCCTCTACTATGTTAATCCTTTGAGATTCTGTGGTTTATCTCTTGCAACTGCTAGTGTTACATTGACATATATACTGTTGGATTCTATGTGGAAATCTTTCATTTTAGATACTGAATCCAAAGAAATATTGATCCATGAGTATCTTTTTTTATGTTTACATTTTCTGGGAAGATAGCAAGTGTAGACTGACACCATAAATAAGTTGGATGTATGTTCTTTAATTTTCAAAAACAATTTGTATGAAATATAGATAATCTAGTTTCCTAAAAGTTTGGCAAAATTCATATGAAACTGATTTCTTTGGAGGAAGTAGGAATTTTTGACCATTTTTGTTCATGGATTCATTTGAGATTGCTTTAAAAATGCTGCAAAACTATGAATCCTTTCTTTATTAAAAAAATGCACAAATACATACTAACTGAAAGTTTTGAAGACAATTTCATGTGTCTTTTAGGGTTAATTGAATCAAGATTATAAAACGTTGACTTCAGCACAATTTTAGCCGTGGGTCAGAATGTTATCATGCCTTATCAAAATGTTTCTTTATTCTTTGGTTCTATTTTATCCCTTGACTCTTGTATTGTTTATAGACATACTCAAGGTTTATTTAAAAATTCTATTTCTAACTTTCTTCTGTCATACTTGTTTTAATGCAGAAAAATAACACTAAGAGATATTTTAAGCAACTGAAGTCATCACCATTAGAGCACTGAGTCACAAATAAAGTTATTGACAGTTGCAGATTTAAAATAATAAAGTGTGATAAGCAAAAGAACATTTAAAATTAGGTGAGCAAAAGTCAACTAAACAAGTTGTTTTCAATTAGTACTTTATTCATATGAGTAAAGAGTCAATAATTTAGTTGCTTAAAATGGCTGTCATCAT
>NW_007794292.1:1294-1557 GCF_000696425.1 Galeopterus variegatus | reverse complement strand
CTCACTGGATATCTTTAGCTGACTATCCCACAAGCCCCTTGGACTCAACAGGTTGCCCATCTCCCCTGCAGAGATTACTTTCTCCTTCACTATCCCCATTGTTGGGAATGCCACCAACTACTTGCCAAAGTTAAAAAATTAACCTGTTTTGGGCCGGCCCGGTGGCGCACTGGATAGTGCGCCGCTTGGGGAGCGCGGCGGTGCTCCCGCCCGAGGGTTCAGATCCCACATACAGACCGGTTCCCGCTCACTGGCTGAACGAC
>NW_007794292.1:0-306 GCF_000696425.1 Galeopterus variegatus | reverse complement strand
TTTTTTTTTTTTTTTTTTTTTTTTTTTTTTTTTTTTTTTTTTTTTTTCCGTGCCCAAAAAAGAAAAAAAAAAAAAAAAAAAAAAAAAAAAAAAAAAAAAAAAAAAAAAATTAACCTGTTTTTACAGCCTCTCTTTCCAGAACCAAAATGGTCTATTAAAGTGTTTTACTGAAAGTAAAGCCACTTTCCTCTGAGTTGCTTTCCTTCTTTTGCTGGCAATTTTTTTTTTTTTGTCTTTTGTCTTTATTCCGTGTCCGGCAACGGATCACAACCCTCAGTGTTGCCCCCATACCGGACCGGGGACCGG
>NW_007794291.1:0-1557 GCF_000696425.1 Galeopterus variegatus | reverse complement strand
CATTTTATCATCCCTGGTGTCCAGATGGGAGCCCCTAGTAAAACCCTACACCAGGACCCAAAACTTGAGCTCTCCTCATTGGGCTTTTCAACCTCCTTTGGGCCTTCCCAGGTGACCCCACTGATGCAACACCCCATAGATCTCACACTTTGGGCCTCAGGCCACCAAGCCCTCCTTCAGCATCCTGATGCCCCTTTCAAATCTAACTATGGTTCAAGAAGGTGTCTTTCTACTGACCCCAAGTCTAGGTTCCAAGTGGATCTCAATGCACAAACATACATCCATTCCAAAGTTAGATTAAATTCCTGATTTTATTGGCTAACAAGCTAAGTCTTTTTTCAAGCAAAGTAACCACACAGGGTAGGTCAGATGCCATTTGTGTGACTCAGCTTAGCATCTTTGGGCTTTATGAGGGCTTTGTAGCTGCCAGTAAGACTGCCCACACATATTAGAGTCTTGCCAGATCTGAAAAGTTTAATTGTTGCTATGACACTATCTTATTAAACTTAAGGATTTACATCAACATGTAGAAAGAATTTATCAACCTACATAGAAACGTGTACAAATGCCTGATTCTCTTGGTTCTTGAGAAAAACTTGGGACCAAGAAGGCCACCCCTGCAAATGCAAGAGAATAGGAAGGTTAAGGCTAAGAGTCCCTAAACAATATCTCTGCCTCCAGATTTACGTGTTCAGGGAATTCTTTTTCCTATGTTTTCTCCAATATTTATACATATGTTTTATATGCATATATATGAATGCATGTGAGTATATATTATCCTGTTCTCTTGTTTCAAGGTTGTAAATATAAATATTTATATATTTATACATCATCCGATAAATATACATCTGATAAATATACATCATCGGAGATCTAGATATAGATAGTTTTTTAAATGTCTTCTACAACATAGTTTCTGATTCTTCTAATTTGCTCTTTTCTGTTTCTTTGTTTGGGACTCTATTGTTCAGTTTATATTTCCTCAGTGTCCAGTAATCCTTGGTTGTCTCCTGATGCACAAGAGCAGGTTCTAGAAACTGACTGAAAGTTGTGAGTGAATGCTGGGGCTTGCCAACCGTGAGCTTCACTGTAGGGTAGTCTAGCTGGATTTTTTAAGTGAAGGACCCTCAATTTCATTGCTTTCAAGTCTTTCCTCTTAGTCTGGTCAGATTCTCCAGTGCTGACACTTCCAGTTCCTGCTTGTCTGTCAGCTCAGCATTGAACATGAAAATGTTCATTTATTTGCCTTGTTTTCAGTATGGAAATCTGAGTCTCAATGGAGTCTGGGGTGCCCAGTCTATTTACTTGTTGCAGATAATAAACCTTCAGTCTTTTGCTATGATTAGGGATGGGGCAGCTGGACAGCTTTTAGTGTAGAGCAAGGGATTTCTAAGACTTCTTCTTAAATAGGCTGTCGACCAATTGTTATTTTAGTTCCCTTCTTTCACCCCCAACTTCCAGAAGTAACTTGTACTGTCAATTCTTGAGCCTCTTGAGGATTATGTGTTTTAAATCAGGTTATTTCTCAGCTTGCAGTGTAATAGTTTGATTTTTTTT
>NW_007794290.1:0-1557 GCF_000696425.1 Galeopterus variegatus | reverse complement strand
ATTAAGTATGTTGAAGTGCAGAAGGGTTTCTCATACTGCCTTTCCTCCCTCATTCTTTTCTTTAAATCCCAGCTATGCTATAAAATTAAAATATATTTAAAATTTTGTTAGCAAAGCTTTTCCCAGATATATATCCTATAAGACTCTCCCAAAAACAGGTACAAGACGAGTAGGACAGGATTCTTAAAATTGTCCCATTATTCAGAAGCATGCCTGGCATATCCTAAATCTTCATCTGTTGCTTGAATGAATGAAAGAACATGGAGACTATAAAGGAAGTGAAGTTCGGTGTATCTACATAATAATAATAGCTAATGTTATTGAGCATTCATATTATCTACATAATAATAATAGCTAATGTTATTGAGCATAATATGTCATGTTAGAATGGTGTTTCTGAGCACGTGTTTCTCTGATTCTTTAAAGACTAAATGGTATTGGGCATGTAAGCCACTTAGCTCAGTGGCTAACATATGACACATTAAAAGCACTTAATATGTTACTGTCTTTATTTAGAGGAAATTGTAAATTTTTTCAGAGATAGTGGTAATTGTACTGATAATGCATGAAAGTAAGAAAAGCAGATAATCTGATCCTTGGTTGCAATGCTCTCTCCATTAAGTAATAAGAAAATATTTGTATTTAGGAAATACATAGCAGAGTAATTAATTAAAACTACCTGTTGTTTCATCAGTGTAGAAACATTCTTTTAATGGTTATGGTGATTATCAGTAATAACCCATTAATAACTTTTAAATATCAACAGAAATTAACCATAAAACTACATCTATCAGAAGCTTACTGATGGAGTTTACATGTTTTGTCCCCTCCAAAACTCATCTGGAAATTTGATCTCCAGTGTGGCAGTGTTGGAAACTGATTGAGTCATGGGGGTGGATCCCTCATGAATGGATTAATGATCTCCCTGGGGGCGGGGGGATTAATGAGTGGGCCCTTGCTCTATTAGTTCCCATGAGAGCTTGTTGCTTAAAAAGACCCTGGCACCCTCTCTCTCTCTCTCTCTCTCTCTCTCTCTCTCTCTCTCTCTCTCTCTTGCTTCCTCTCCTATGTGATCTGCTTGTACCTGCCGGCTCCCTGCCACTTTCCGCCATGAGTAGAAGCAGTCTGAGACCAATGCCAGATGCAGCTGTCCCAGAATCATAAGCCAAATAAACCTCTTTCCTTTACAAATTACCCAGTATCAGGCATTTCTGTTATAGCAACACAAAACGGACTAAAGCAGAAAATTGGTACTGAGGAGTGGGGTGTTGCTATACAGATACCTAAAAATGTGGATACAGCTTTGGAACTAGGTAATGGGCCAAGGTTGGAGGAGTTTGAAGGACTTAGAAGAAGAGAAAAAGACGGGGGAAAGCTTGGAATGTCTTAGAGACTTATGTGGTGGTTAGCAGAATGCTGATAGAAATGTGGACAGTAAAGGTCATGCGGATGATGAGGTCTCAGAAATGAGGAAATTATTGGGAATTGGACAAAATATCACCCTTGCTACACCATAGCAAGGAATTTGGCTGCATTGTGTCCATACCCTTGGACTTT
>NW_007794289.1:0-1557 GCF_000696425.1 Galeopterus variegatus | reverse complement strand
GGAGAGAACAGAACTGAAGTTACTAAAGTTGGGAGTTGGGGAGAGGGAGGGGGGTAAGTGAGACATTGGTAAAGGGCCATGGAAATCAATTACATCGTGCAATGTCAAATATTGAATTTATCCTGTTTTGAACATCAAACTCTTAAACAAAGAAATCCTGTTTTGAACATCAATCACACAGATATTGATATTCAATGCTGTACCCCACATATATGAAAATCAACTATGTTTCAATTTTTAAAAAACTTGATATAATGTTACAAGAAAGAAAAATTAGAGGTCATGACTTTTATGAACATAGGTAAACTAATTCTAAACGATTATTAGCAGCTGATTTCTGCAATAAAGTTGCAGAACCCTCTGTTTTGCTTTCCAAGGTTCCAGAGACCCACGGCCAACCATGGTCTGAAATTTTTAAATGATATAGTTCAGAAAAAAAATTCATAAGTTTTAAATCATGCACTGTTCTAAGTAGTGTAATTAAATCTCGTGCCATACTTCTCCATCCAGTTCAGGATGTGAATCATCCCTTTGTTTAGTGAATCCACACTGTCCGTGTCACCAGCCTATTAATCCCTTAATACAGTAGCTGCGTGGTTAACAGATTCAAAGAAACATAGTATATACAGGATTTGATACTACCTGTGGTTTTGGCCATCCACTGGAGGTCTAGGAGAAGGGAGGACTACTGTACCTACACAGGATAATTCATCACACTTATGGTACCTTTATTTCTAGTATGGTATGCTAGCTTTTCATTTTTAAAAAATCATTATTTATTTAGAAGAGTGGACTTTAGTCTTTTAAAATGTCAATGTTATGATAAGGTGAGGGCATGGAAACAAATGCAGTGCTCAATGAGAGTTTCATCAAAAAAAGGATTATATTAGCACAGAGAGAGACAAGAGACAGAGCCAGAGCAAATGTGGGAAAATGCTCACTTTTAGTGAATGAGTGAAGGGATATAGTTGTTCTTTGTACTAGTCTTTCTGGATTGATTTTTTTTTTTCTTCTGAGTGAATAATTTTGGTAAAAGTCAATGTGATTCACCATATCAATGAAAAAACTTATTTCAATGAATGCACATAATATATTTAGCGAAATATGATACCCACTTATAATAATAACTTTAAATTTTCTTAGCAGACTACCTAAAGGAGATCACCCTCTTAATCTATTAATAGGTAATATACACTTCTAAGGGTATAAAATTTTGGAAAACTCCTTGTCAGCATCAACTAATATTAAACATAGCTATATCTTGCGAACCTGTAACTTTATTTTACAAACCCAACAGGAATGAATACAGTGTACAACAGAAAATATAGTTTTTCTTATATTGTGGAATAAAGGGAACAACATGAAAATAATGTGTTCATTCCATTGTAACTTTAAAATGAGGGCAAATCTCAACTAAGCCAAATGTGGTTGCTTTAGTAGGTATGGAAAAGTGGGAATAGAAAAAGGGAATGAAAGGGACTTTTGAAATGCTAATGATGTTCTAGTTGTCAAAATGCTGTGTTGTTTACATCTTTGTATTTGTTAAATTCCATCAAG
>NW_007794288.1:0-1557 GCF_000696425.1 Galeopterus variegatus | reverse complement strand
AGAGGAAGGAAATTGCAGTCACAAGAAACAGCCTAGTGCAATGCGAAAGATACGGAGATAAAATATGGCCTTTGGGGGACCAGCAAAAATAGGTGAAGTCTTACATGTTGTCTGACTCCTCCACATGGGAGTGGTGAGTTGGACTAGTTAGGCACTAGCTTGAATATCTGAGGTTGGACTGAACTTTCAGAGGCAGTGGAGTTTCTGCTTAAAGTATGGTGAGAAATTAAGAGCTACGGGAATTTTTAAGGAATAAAGTACAAACACCTGGCACAGTGCCCGGCAAATAAATTACTTCTTAAATTGTCTTTCAAGCCTTTAATTTCGTTAAGCAGTGTTCAGTACCCTAATCCAGGTCCGGGGGTTAGCTGTTTAGGTGCAGCAAGAGGGATAAGGAAGAGGTTTTGGGGATGTCAGCAGGTGGTTGAAATGACAGGGTATGGGCAAGTAGAGAAGAAAAAGGCAGTAGAAAGAAGTGACCCAGGGATGAGTCAAAACCTCAGGCCTAAATAAAACCGAGAGGATGGAGACCAAGTTGTGGGTGAAATGCTGGAGCTTAAATCTAAGAGGGGAACGACCACAGGTGATGAGTGACTCCAGAAGATTGCCGTAGGAGTGAAGTGCAGTTAAAGTGAAGGTCAGTTGAGCTTAAATTTCAAGAACAATGAGCCTACATAAACAACGAAACTGACCTCAGAGGATGGCATTTATGATAAACAGTTCTAGGTGCCAAAATCCTCAGTGAATGTGGGAGATATAATCCAGATAAACAAGAATTAAGAGTATAATACAGCTAGATTATCTGAAAAGTGGAAGTGGAAGTATGTGTTGTGTGGGGTGCGGTAGGACTGAAGTGGTTACGACCGACATCCCATCTCTTGCAACAGGGGTGTCTGGGAATAAACAGATGATTTAAGCCTCACAACAAAGCAGGGCCCTGTGGAGGAAAGTTGGTTTGATTAAAGCACTTCCAAAACTTCACTCAGTCCTCAACGGCTTTCATGTTCACAGGACTTGTGTGCCACCTATATCATTTTTCTTTAAATCACTTAATATTTTTCTTTAAATATTAAATGTTGCACTAAAAATACACACATTAAAAGTATGTTTCAATACAACTTAAAATTGTACCAAAAATGTTATACAGTACTGTGTACATGGCACACTCTGGAAATACTAAATCAAGGCCAGACAGGTTAATAGAAACACATTGTTACTAATATAATTCCTTTCCTTTCCTCTTCTAATCTCAAAATCCATGCCCCCTGACACAATACTCTAGGATCACAAGCCAGAACTGGTCTCTTTTTCTTAATAGGAACTAAGATTATTTTCTTAATTCCTATTTACACCACATTTGTAAAATACCATTCTTACCCTCATTTCCCAAATCCTCAGCAGCTTTCATCGTCCACAATACACTTCCTGAACCACAGCAATGAACTAAACCCACCAGTCTCATCTAGTATTTACTGCTTGCTCTTGCCAACTGGGCAGATTGGGTAGGCCACACACAGTATGTAATTCAACTCCACTTTAATCAAAGAGTTTAATACT
>NW_007794287.1:0-1557 GCF_000696425.1 Galeopterus variegatus | reverse complement strand
TAAGGTGAAGTGTTAGGTTATTTATTTGCCATCTTTCCATTCTTCTGAAGTAAGGATTTAACATAATAAATTTCCCCCTTAATACTGCTTTTGCAGCATCCCACAGGTTTTGGTATGATGTGTCATTACTTTCATTAATTTCAAGAACTTTTTTGATTTCCTGTTTGATTTCCTCTTGGACCCATATGTCACTAAGTAGAAGGTTGTTTAATTTCCATGTGTTTGTATAGTTTCCAGAGTTTGATTTGTTATTGATTTCTAATTTTAATTCATTCTGATTGGAAAAAATGCATGGAAAAATTCCAATTTTTTTGAATTTGTTGAGGCTTGATTTGTGACCTAACATGTGGTCTATCCTGGAGAATATTCCATGTGCTGATGAGAAGAATGAATATTCTGAGGATGTTGGATGACATGTTCTGTAGAGATATGCCAAGTCCAGTTGGTCTAAAGTGTTGCTTAGATCTTATGTTTCACTATTGATTTTTTGCCTAGATGATCTGTCCAATGATGACAGTGGGGTGTTCAGGTCCCCTGCTAATATGGTCTTAGTGTCTATCTCTTTCTTTAGATCTAATAGTATTTGCTTTATAAATCTGGCTTTTTCTGACATTGGGTGTGTATATAGTTATGATTGTTATGTATTCTTGATGGATAGATCCTTTTATCATTATATAGTGGCCTTCTTTATCTCCTTTTATGGTATTTGCTTTAAAGTCTATTTTTATCAGATATAAGAATAGCGACTCCAGCTCGTTTTTCATTTCTATTTGCATGGCATATCTTTTTCTATCCTTTCACTCTTAGTTTATGTGTGTCTCTACAGGTGAGTTGAGTCTCTTGAAGGCAGCATATTGTTGGGTCCATCTTTTTAATCCAGTCAGTCAGTCTGTGTCTTTTGGGTGGGGAATTTAATCCCTTTACATTTAGGGTTATTATTGAAAGGTGTTGATTTACTCCTGGCATTTTATTGATATTTGTTTAGATGTCTTAAGTACCTTTTGTTCCTTTCTTTCTAGTTTTCTGTTTGTCTTCTGTATTTGTTGGTTTCTTGGGGAGGTAGATAAACTATTTTTTTTTTCTTTATTGTTAGCATTTTTGTTTTACTGTCAGGTTTTGTTCTTCCTTGAATATTCATGGCAGTGATGTTGTTTTTCAGGTATCAAACCAAGTACTTCCTGGAAAATTTCTTGAAAGCCTGGTCATGTGGTAGTGAACTACCAAAGTTTTTGTTTGTCTGAGAAATATACTATTTGTCTTTCATTTCAGAAGGATAGCTTTGCTGGGTAAAGTCTTCTTGGCTGGCAACTTTTGTCCTTTTGTATTTTGAATATATCATCCCATTCTTTTCTGGCTTTTATGGTTTCTGTTGAAAAGTCTGACATTATTCTGATTGGGGCTCTGCTATAGGTGACTTGCTTCTTCTGTCTTGCAGCTTTTAAGATTCTTTCTTTGTGTTTGAATTTTGCCAGTTTGACTATAACATGTCTTGGAGAGGACTTTTTTGGGCTTAATATGTTTGGGGATCTTTGAGCCTCCTGAATCTGAAGATATGTG